>NW_028156093.1:30000-94936 GCF_964263955.1 Coregonus lavaretus | reverse complement strand
CTTCTGCTCATTGGTCAGCGTCAGGCTGGGCAGGGTCAGCTCGCAGGCGCTACTCTCTGATAGGCTGAACTCTCGGTAGGGCACGAAGGCGTGCTGGAGCTCGTCCCAATACTCCAGGCTGCACGGCACCTGCAGAACAAAATCTAATATCTCATGACCTCCATTAAATAATCAGAGCTAACGGCTGTTGACCTGACTAGCTGCTTCCAGCTGAGGAGAGGAGCTGGGAGGAGGAAAGCTCAGAGGAGACTGACTAATGATCATCCTCATTCACTGAGATGACCAGCTAGAACAGTACACTATAGTATAGTACTGCAGCCGGGAGCACCAGGCTTCCTGAGGAGATGAGGACAAGAGAGCTGCGGGGGAGGAGAGGTGGGAGGAGAGGTGAGGAGGGGAGGAGAGGTGGGAGGAGAGGTGAGGAGGGGAGGAGAGGTGGGAGGAGAGGTGAGGAGGGGAGGGGAGGAGAGGTGGGAGGAGAGGTGGTAGGAGAGCTGGAAGGGGAGGAGAGATGGGAGGAGAGGTGGGGAGGAGAGGAGAGGAGGGGAGGAGAGGAGGGGAGGAGAGGTGGGAGGAGAGGAGAGGTGGTAGGAGAGGAGAGGAGGGGAGGAGAGGTGGGAGGAGAGGAGGGGAGGAGAGGTGGGAGGAGAGGAGGGGAGGTAGGAGAGGTGGGAGGAGAGGTGGGAGGAGAGGAGGGGAGGAGAGGAGGGGAGGGGAGAGCTGGAAGGAGGAAAGACTTCTGTGGATTCCACCTCCATGTTATTGTAGCAGATGGGATTCTGGGAAACTCACTCCTCAACCTGACCACATTTACATTATGACGTTATGACCTGCCTCTGGGCCCAGTGGGAGACTGACTGATGATCATCCTTGTTCACTGAGATGATCATGTACTCATCAGCTACTGCTGCTAATATCCTACTACTATTACTACTACTACTGCTACTATGCTGCTACTACTACATTTACATTTACATTTAAGTCATTTAGCAGACGCTCTTATCCAGAGCTTGTGCTGGGGACAATAAAAGGCCAATCTAAAATGTGCAGCTTTGTCACACAACACAATGCCACAGATGTCTCAAGTTTTGAGGGAGCGTGCAATTGGCATGCTGACTGCAGGAATGTCCACCAGAGCTGTTGCCAGAGAATGTAATGTTAATTTCTCTACCATAAGCCGCCTCCAACGTCGTTTTAGAGAATTTGCCAGTACGTCCAACCGGCCTCACAACCGCAGACCACGTGTAACCACGCCAGCCCAGGACCTCCACATCCGGCTTCTTCACCTGCGGGATCGTCTGCGACCAGCCACACAGAAAGATGATGAAACTGAGGAGTATTTCTGTCTGTAATAAAGCCCTTTTGTGGGGAAAAACTCATTCTCATTGGCTCCCCAGTGGATGGGCCTATGCCCTCCCATGCCCACCCATGGCTGCGCCCCTGCCCAGTCATGTGAAATCCATAGATTAGGGTCTTATGAATTTATTTCAATTGACTGATTTCCTTATATGAACTGTAACTCAGTAAAATCGTTGAAATTGTTGCATGTTGCGCTTATATTGTTGTTCAGTATACATCAGGCCTGTGGCTCCTCCTCTCCATACAGTATATACATCAGGCCTGTGGCTCCTCCTCTCCATACAGTATATACATCAGGCCTGTGGCTCCTCCTCTCCATACAGTATATACATCAGGCCTGTGGCTCCTCCTCTCCATACAGTATATACATCAGGCCTGTGGCTCCTCCTCTCCATACAGTATATACATCAGGCCTGTGGCTCCTCCTCTCCATACAGTATATACATCAGGCCTGTGGCTCCTCCTCTCCATACAGTATATACATCAGGCCTGTGGCTCCTCCTCTCCATACAGTATATACATCAGGCCTGTGGCTCCTCCTCTCCATACAGTATATACATCAGGCCTGTGGCTCCTCCTCTCCATACAGTATTTACATCAGGCCTGTGGCTCCTCCTCTCCATACAGTATATATATCAGGCCTGTGGCTCCTCCTCTCCATACCACAATATGACTAAAGCAATACTTTACAACCAGAGGATGATTAGCATAAATGTGTCTCATTCTCCAGTGTTGACTACACCAGCTCATATTACCTGCATTACAGTAACCTGCAGTAGAAGCCAGTATAAGACCCAGTGACTGGTTAGAGATGACAGGTAACTCTCAGCAGTACAATCCAACCCTGTACTGGGCTGAGCCCCAAATGGCACCCTTTTCCCTAAATAGTGCTTATGGGCCCTGGTCAAAAGTAGTGCATTACATAGGGAACAGGGTGCCATTTGGGACCACCACTGGTCTGGTAGCCTGTCCTGCCCGGGGGCCAAACTCATGTAACTGTCAGCAGCACCAGGGCTGTGTGTGGAAGGCAGTATGTGTGTGTGTGTATGTGTGAGTATGTGTGCATGTGCGTGTGTGTGTGTGTGTGTGTGTGTGTATGCTCAGGAGGTGTGAGCTGTAGAAGGATAAGGTAACCATAGGGTGATTATGTTAGCTGAATGCCAGACATGTTTTGCAGGAACCTCTCATAATTGTAGCTGACAGGGTTTTGCACCCGAGCAGAGCGGAAACCACCAGCCTCCACAGAGACTTCTGAGATCTACATCACAACAGAACACAGACCCTCAGATATACCTTGTGTAGCATGACACCATACCATACATATGGGCAGAGAAATATGGAACAGGCTGGACATTTGCATCACTACATTTACTGTTGGACTTTTTCCACTATACAGCAGGCTGCAGATACAGAGCCTTGGTGAGGAGAGGAGAGATACAGAGCCTTGGTGAGGAGAGGAGAGGAGAGATACAGAGCCTTGGTGAGGAGAGGAGAGATACAGAGCCTTGGTGAGGAGAGGAGAGATACAGAGCCTTGGTGAGGAGAGGAGAGATACAGAGCCTTGGTGAGGAGAGGAGAGATACAGAGGCTTGGTGAGGAGAGGAGAGATACAGAGCCTTGGTGAGGAGAGGAGAGGAGAGATACAGAGCCTTGGTGAGGAGAGATACAGAGCCTTGGTGAGGAGAGGAGAGATACAGAGCCTTGGTGAGGAGAGGAGAGATACAGAGCCTTGGTGGGGAGAGGAGAGATACAGAGCCTTGGTGAGGAGAGGAGAGATACAGAGCCTTGGTGAGGAGACGAGAGATACAGAGCCTTGGTGAGGAGAGGAGAGATACAGAGCCTTGGTGAGGAGAGGAGAGATACAGAGCCTTGGTGAGGAGAGGAGAGATACAGAGCCTTGGTGAGGAGAGGAGAGATACAGAGCCTTGGTGAGGAGAGGAGAGATACAGAGCCTTGGTGAGGAGAGGAGAGATACAGAGCCTTGGTGAGGAGAGGAGGGAAAGGAGAGGCAGTTTCACTCAGCCATGTAGTTTGAGGTAGCACTGGTTCTGTGTGTGTGTGTGTGTGTGTGTGTGTGTGTGTGTGTGTGCGTGTGTGTGTGTTTAGCTGAAGGATAATCAGTTTCATTCTCTCAGTCAGACATATAGTTTAAGGCCATTTGTAAAGTACTGGCTCTATGTACTATGAGGCCATTTGTAATGTACTGGCTCTATGTACTATGAGGCCATTTGTAATGTACTGGCTGTATGTACTATGAGGCCATTTGTAATGTACTGGCTCTATGTACTATGAGGCCATTTGTAATGTACTGGCTCTATGTACTATGAGGCCATTTGTAATGTACTGGCTCTATGTACTATGAGGCCATTTGTAATGTACTGGCTCTATGTACTATGAGGCCATTTGTAATGTACTGGCTCTATGTACTATGAGGCCATTTGTAATGTACTGGCTGTATGTACTATGAGGCCATTTGTAATGTACTGGCTCTATGTACTATGAGGCCATTTGTAATGTACTGGCTCTATGTACTATGAGGCCATTTGTAATGTACTGGCTCTATGTACTATGAGGCAATTTGTAATGTACTGGCTGTATGTACTATGAGGCCATTTGTAATGTACTGGCTGTATGTACTATGAGGCCATTTGTAATGTACTGGCTGTATGTACTATGAGGCCATTTGTAATGTACTGGCTCTATGTACTATGAGGCAATTTGTAATGTACTGGCTGTATGTACTATGAGGCCATTTGTAATGTACTGGCTGTATGTACTATGAGGCCATTTGTAATGTACTGGCTCTATGTACTATGAGGCCATTTGTAATGTACTGGCTGTATGTACTATGAGGCAATTTGTAATGTACTGGCTCTATGTACTATGAGGCAATTTGTAATGTACTGGCTCTATGTACTATGAGGCCATTTGTAATGTACTGGCTGTATGTACTATGAGGCAATTTGTAATGTACTGGCTCTATGTACTATGAGGCCATTTGTAATGTACTGGCTCTATGTACTATGAGGCCATTTGTAATGTACTGGCTCTATGTACTATGAGGCCATTTGTAATGTACTGGCTGTATGTACTATGAGGCCATTTGTAATGTACTGGCTGTATGTACTATGAGGCCATTTGTAATGTACTGGCTGTATGTACTATGAGGCCATTTGTAATGTACTGGCTGTATGTACTATGAGGCCATTTGTAATGTACTGGCTCTATGTACTATGAGGCCATTTGTAATGTACTGGCTCTATGTACTATGAGGCCATTTGTAATGTACTGGCTGTATGTGTGGGTGAGGAAGGCACCTGTCTGTCTGCCTGTGTTCTCCGGACAGTGCCAGTCAGTTCCTCTGACTGTGTGTATATTACATCTCCTAAACAACATGTAACCTGAATATCTATGGCTGGCTAGAGGACAGATGGTAGACTAGTCCTCCTGGTCCACATCCTGCTGTGTTTAGAGACACTCTGGCAAGGCAGAGGATTTACATATCGGATTTCCCTCCCCACCCCTCACTCTCCCGCCCAACACTACAGACAACATGGCCTTGCAAATACAGATTCCCCTAGCCCACGCGCTTACTCTATTCAGGTTTGTGTTCATTAGGACAAACTGTAGAAAAAAATTTAAAACGTGCTACGGAAAACTAAAATGAGTGTTTCTTACTGGACGAGAAGATTGTATCGATTTCTTCAGTTTTGTGCATAATTAACACGACCCAGCTCAGCTCACAGACCTGCTCAGTCCTCAGCTCAGAGTTCCTCTCTCTTCTCTCCGTTAGTTTTCTGTTATTTATCTGATGCTTCTCGTTAAGTCTGTCTGAATATTTCCCTGCAAGCTCTTATCACCATGGAGACAAATTGATTCGACATCGTTCTTGAACTAAAGATTACACTGGAGAGGTAATCTACATTTTCTAGAATGACGTCCAAGACACTCCGTCCTAACCGTTCTAATAACACTATGTATTTGTCCCAAACGGCACCCTATTCCCTATATAGAGCCCTGGTCAAAGGAGTGCACTACATAGGGGATAGGGTGCCACTAGGGACGAGGCCTATGTGTGGAAAAGGAGGATTCAGAGATCTTATTAGTGTTGTTTTCTCTCTGTAACGTTAAACTGCTCAGAGGGACTGAAGTCTTGCTGAGTGAGGTGAGGTGTGTGTGCAGCTAGCTAGCTGATCTGATTAGCCACATGGGCAGTCAGTGTTGTTTCAGTGCATTAGGTGTGACTAATGCAGAGCTGGGTGAGTGCTGTCCTGTCACACTAAAATAATAGTTATGTTGGCCACCCAGACGACTTCTCTCTCTGCTGCCTGTTTGAAGCCACAATAACACTTAGTCCAGTTAAATCCCAAGGTCCATAGTTCTGCTAATGACAAGGTGAATTAGGAGGGTTCAAAATCAAATAAAAGCACGAGGGCGTGTTGGAGAAACAGAGAGGAACACAGGGCTTAGTTAATGAGACACATGGTCCTGGTAATAACACTGACAGCAACACCAGCTGTAGCAGTGGAGGCTCCTCAGAGGAGGAAGGGGAGGACCATCCTCCTCAGTGAATTTCATAAAAATAAAAATGGTAAAACATTGAAAAAGTTATCCTTTTTAGATAAAACTATACTAAATATATTCACATCACCAAATAATTGATTAAAACACACTGTTTTGCAATGAAGGTCTACAGTAGCCTCAACAGCACTCTGTAGGGTAGCACCATGGTGAAGCCAGAGGACTAGCTAGCTTCTGTCCTCCTCTTGGTACATTGACTTCAATACAAAACCTAGGAGGCTCTTGGTTCTCACCCCCTTCCATAGACTTACACAGTAATTATGACAACTTCTGGAGGACGTCCTCCAACCTAGCAGAGCTGTTGCAGCATGAACTGACATGTTGTCCACCCAATCAAAGGATCAGAGAATTAATCTAGTACTGAAAGCATAAGCTACAGCTAGCTAGCACTGCAGTGCATAAAATGTGGTGAGTAGTTAAATTAGTCTCCTGAGTGGCGCAGTGGTCTAAGGCACTGCATCGCAATGCTAACTGTGCCACTAGAGATCCTGGTTCGAATCCAGGCTCTGTCGCAGCCGGCCGCGACCAGGAGACTCATGGGCGGCGCACAATTGGCCCAGTGTCGTCCAGGGTAGGGGAGGGAATGGCCGGCAGGGATGTAGCTCAGTTGATAGGGCATGGTGTTTGCAACGCCAGGGTTGTGGGTTCGTTTCCCACGGGGGGCCAGTATAAAAAAAATAATATATATATATATGTATTCACTAACTGTAAGTCGCTCTGGATAAGAGCGTCTGCTAAAGGACTAAAATGTGTAAAATGTGTAGTTGACTCAGAGAGAGAGACAATGGTTGAACACTTCTGAACAAATTAATTTCTTCAAAAATGAAGGAGAAGCAAGAGAGAGAGATTGTCATTTTTTTTTCACTTTCAGTTTCACTTACTTAGCTAGCAAATGCAGCTGGCTAGTTTAGTTACTCAAACACCCGGCTCAAACAGAGGGATGCCATGTTAGCTAGCTGGCTACGACTATCCAACATAACACTGGAACTCTTCCAAGTCAAGGTAAACTTTTGGTTTTATTAATTTATTGCCATCTGGGCCCACTGGTCTAACTGCTTACTGACTAGACACTGTAACGTTACTGCATGATTGTAGCGGGTTTACTAACGCATCAGTTCTATTAGCTATGTTGACTAGGACGTTACTTTAGCTAATATTGGGACAACGATGTAGGCTGTGTGTAGCGGTTATGACATGGTTTGGCTTGGAAAGGTTTTATTCGCCTGGTCACATACAGCTGATGTGTTGTTCATTGAAGTCCACAAACGAAGGGAAAAGGTGAGAGGAGGAGAGTGCATAGAGGCTAGAATGAATACAACGTGGCTGCTATGAAAGTGAACTATGTTTATGCGTGATCAAGGGTATATTCATTCAGCCTATTCTGTTGAAAAACGTTTCTTAAACAGAAGCAAACGAAGCGGGGATAAAAATGCCTGAATTTGTCCAATAGAAGCTCTCGTTAGCAACTGTTGGACTAATGATTACACCCTAGATAAGCTAGATGCAGGCAAGAGTGTGCAAGGTGGTATTGAATGTGTCACTGTCTGTCATCTCAAAATGTTCTCTCGACCTGTGTGCACCTACGTTGTAAACTTTCATTCATAGGCTAGGTTGTAGCAACCTCATGATGGGTATAGGGAACATGTGAGTATCATGTAGTAGCCTAAACCTATCGATGTTACATTGAACTGGGTGAATGGAATATGAATGACAGTCATCCAACATCCTGTAGTAGAAATAAGGCCATGCTCATGAAAATAAATATTGTCCTCCCTCATCATGAACGGCACTGACCACCACTGAGCTGTAGCTAGGATAATATAGGGTATGTGTGTTGTAGCTAGGGTAATATAGGGTATGTGTGTTGTAGCTAGGGTAATACAGGGTATGTGTGTTGTAGCTAGGGTAATATAGGGTATGTGTGTTGTAGCTAGGGTAATATAGGGTATGTGTGTTGTAGCTAGGGTAATACAGGGTATGTGTGTTGTAGCTAGGATAATATAGGGTATGTGTGTTGTAGCTAGGGTAATATAGGGTATGTGTGTTGTAGCTAGGGTAATACAGGGTATGTGTGTTGTAGCTAGGGTAATACAGGGTATGTGTGTTGTAGCTAGGGTAATACAGGGTATGTGTGTTGTAGCTAGGGTAATATAGGGTATGTGTGCTGTAGCTAGGATAATATAGGGTATGTGTGTTGTAGCTAGGGTAATATAGGGTATGTGTGTTGTAGCTAGGGTAATACAGGGTATGTGTGTTGTAGCTAGGGTAATATAGGGTATGTGTGTTGTAGCTAGGGTAATATAGGGTATGTGTGTTGTAGCTAGGGTAATACAGGGTATGTGTGTTGTAGCTAGGGTAATATAGGGTATGTGTGTTGTAGCTAGGGTAATATAGGGTATGTGTATTGTAGCTAGGGTAATATAGGGTATGTGTGTTGTAGCTAGGGTAATATAGGGTATGTGTGTTGTAGCTAGGGTAATATAGGGTGTGTGTGTTGTAGCTAGGGTAATATAGGGTATGTGTGTTGTAGCTAGGGTAATATAGGGTATGTGTGTTGTAGCTAGGGTAATATAGGGTGTGTGTGTTGTAGCTAGGGTAATATAGGTTGTGTGTGTTGTAGCTAGGGTAATAAAGGGTATGTGTGTTGTAGCTAGGGTAATATAAGGTATGTGTGTTGTAGCTAGGGTAATATAGGGTATGTGTGTTGTAGCTAGGGTAATATAGGGTAATGACTGTATGACTGCCACTAACACTGTTCTGCTGGTTGACTTCAGACCATGGTGCTACCACACTGGGATGTGAGGGCAGGGAACACACACACACATACACACACGCACACACACGCACCAACGTGGCCGTCACACAGACCGCAGCAGGGTGGTCAGGACACCAGGAAAGGGGATTGAAGGTGTGTTATGAAGTGTTTCATGAGACCAAACCCCACAGTATGAACGTCACTCTGTTCCAATATCTCATTTACCTCCTGAGCTCTCTGGGAATCATCACTCTGTTCTAATATCTCATTTACCTCCTGAGCTCTCTGGGAATAATCACTCCCATGTTTACTCCATGTTCACAGACTCTGACTACCCCATATAGAGAGAGAGTAGAGAGAGAGAGAGAGAGAGAGAGAGAGAGAGAGAGAGAGAGAGAGAGAGAGAGAGAGAGAGGGGAGGGAGAGAGAGAGGGGGGAGAGAGAGAGAAAGAGGGGGGAGAGGGAGGGAGATAGAGTGAGAGGGGAGGGAGAGAGAGAGGGGGGGGAGATGGGGGAGGGAGGGCGGGAGAGAGAGGGGGAGAGGGATGGAAGGAGAAAGAGAGAGAGGGGAGAGGGAGGGAGAGAGAGAGAGAGAGAAAGCGAGAGGGGAGGGAGAGAGAGAGAGGGGGGGAGAGAGAGAAAGAGGGGGGAGAAGGAGGGAGAGAGAGTGAGGGGGGGGAGAGCAGAGGACAGGACACCTGCCTATGATTAAGAAGACCACACGGTGGTGAGAAGGTGAGAATGAGTCACCCTCTCCTCCTCCCCTCACTCCCCCTTTCTCCCCCTGCAGGTGGGAATCGCTGGACGGATAACCGAGGTGCTCTCTCCTCCCCCGCCCTCACCACCCAACCCTCCTACTGTAAAAACAGCACGGCAACAATTGGTCTTTGACTAATGGAAGTGGGTTTGAATTCCCCTCTGAGGTCCTGGAACCAGTCGTGAAACCACAACTATTTAAATGCAGGAAATCTGGATTTTATAAAATGTTAATGTGATCTGCTCTGAGGACAGTGGGGCTGAGTGCAGCGGCCTGGCTCAATGCAGGAAATATCCCCCTCTCTGTTTCTACCTCTCTCTCTCTCTTTATCCATCTATTCTGGCCAGCAGAGAGGGAGCCCAGCTGTGTTCCGTTCACCTGCCACCCCCCCCCCCCCCCCTCCTCCTCCTCCAGGTATGACAGGGGTCCTGACCAGAGAACCAGCCTGCCTCCTGCCCTGCCCAGAGACCAGAGAGCAGAGAGGAGAGAGTGAAACAGTGAGTTCAGACCAGCTCCAGGGGTTCCCCCCCTCCCCTCCATGTGGCCACATGGTAATTTTAGAGCCCTGAGAAGTTACGACCACCTCCTCTCCTCTCCACCCTTCTCTCCCCTCCTCAACCCAGCTCTTCATGAGAAGTCAATTAAATTCCTTGGAAGCAAACTGAGCCATTCCTGTTTGTGGACTTTTATGGCTGCATTTCCGTTCCCTGTAACTGGACTTTCTCTGCCTTCTGAGAAATCAAATGAAAAATGAATTAATTGAGCCCTTCTGAAGTTTTCATATAAAGAAAAGCAAATAAAAATCTCAGAGCACCGGGAGGCTGAAATCAATTAAATATGGGATCAGAATGAGAGAGAGCTGAGGATCTGGCTAATGACAAAGAACTATGTTCTAAACCCCCACGTGCACACCCCCTTCTCCCCCATCTCCAACCATCTCCCCCCAACCCCCCGGCTTAGTAGTGCGTGAGTATTTGGAGAATAATATAATATTATGAAGAGGGCTGTGGACGGAGGGCTGTGTGTCAGATGTGTAAATCAGATCCATTGTCTAATAATGACCCAGAAATCACTTCTTTCAAAAAGCACTGATACATTATATTATATTCCTCCATGTTGCCAAAACAGATCATGTTTCTACATCTGACTAAAAGCAGCCTTAACATATACATATTTCTGATGTTTTTCATTATCATGGGTATTAACCCTGCCTTCTGTCAGAGGCTTTAGCACAGCACTAGGACCATTGGATGGATGGATAGATGGATAGATAGATAGATAGATAGATAGATAGATAGATAGATAGATAGATAGATAGATAGATAGATAGATAGATAGATAGATAGATAGATAGATAGATAGATAGATAGATAGATAGATAGATAGATAGATAGATAGATAGATGGATGGATGGATGGATGGATGGATGGATGGATGGTATGGTACTAACCTGTAGTCTGTCTCCCAGGTCTGCGGTGCTGATCTCGGGGTCCTCGGTGGTGTTGAAGGGGACTGGAGTGATGCGTACAAAGGTCAACACACGGGATTCTGGGTAACGCCACAGCATGACGCCGGGACTGTCGTCTGTTTCGTTATAGAACACAACCTCATAAGGACCAGGCAGTTTCTGAGAGGCTGGGGGGAGACAGGAAGGAGGTTATAGAACACAACCTCATATGGACCAGGCAGTTTCTGAGAGGCTGGGGGGAGACAGGAAGGAGGTTATAGAACACAACCTCATATGGACCAGGCAGTTTCTGAGAGGCTGGGGGGAGACAGGAAGGAGGTTATAGAACACAACCTCATATGGACCAGGCAGTTTCTGAGAGGCTGGGGGGAGACAGGAAGGAGGTTATAGAACACAACCTCATATGGACCAGGCAGTTTCTGAGAGGCTGGGGGGAGACAGGAAGGAGGTTATAGAACACAACCTCATATGGACCAGGCAGTTTCTGAGAGGCTGGGGGGAGACAGGAAGGAGGTTATAGAACACAACCTCATATGGACCAGACAGTTTCTGAGAGGCTGGGGGGAGACAGGAAGGAGGTTATAGAACACAACCTCATATGGACCAGACAGTTTCTGAGAGGCTGGGGGGAGACAGGAAGGAGGTTATAGAACACAACCTCATATGGACCAGGCAGTTTCTGAGAGGCTGGGGGGAGACAGGAAGGAGGTTATAGAACACAACCTCATATGGACCAGGCAGTTTCTGAGAGGCTGGGGGGAGACAGGAAGGAGGTTATAGAACACAACCTCATATGGACCAGGCAGTTTCTGAGAGGCTGGGGGGAGACAGGAAGGAGGTTATAGAACACAACCTCATATGGACCAGACAGTTTCTGAGAGGCTGGGGGGAGACAGGAAGGAGGTTATAGAACACAACCTCATATGGACCAGACAGTTTCTGAGAGGCTGGGGGGAGACAGGAAGGAGGTTATAGAACACAACCTCATATGGACCAGGCAGTTTCTGAGAGGCTGGGGGGAGACAGGAAGGAGGTTATAGAACACAAAGACCTGGTTGAAATGTTGCAATAAACTACAGAACTTTGTGTGTGGTCCCACGCATGTGTGTGTGTGTGAGTGTGCTCACACGTGTGTGTGTGTGTGTGTGTGTGTGTGTGTGTGTGTGTTAGCGTGTGTGTGTTTGTGTGATGTTGGTCATGGCTGCTGTTTGAAAACTGTTTATTAGATTAAAAGTCAAGTGAAGAATTGATGCTTTGCCCTCAGGGGAACAAACACTGGGCTCCTCCTTCCAGAAAAGAAGTTTTCATTCGTCCTCTAGTCTAGTCCTCTGTAGTCTATTAGTGTTTGATCTGCAGCACTGTGCTCTCTCTGTCTCTGTCTCTCTCCCTCTCTCTCTCTCCCTCTCTCCCTCTCTCTCCCTCTCTCCCTCTCTCTCCCTCTCTCTCGCTCTCTCCCTCTCCCTCGGCAGCCCACTTGAAGGTGGAGAATATGTTGTTTTCACAGTGGCTCAGCTTGTGTTTGGTAATGTTATGGATGAAGAGAGCAGCTTTCATGGTTGTGTTCTCATTCATGTCTGTTTAACTGTCTTCTAGGGAACGTACCAACCCACCTCCAGGCACCATGGCCTTAGGATTACTGCAGATCTGAGTTCAAGTATTATTGTTTTCTTTATCTGGGCTTGATTGAGCTTGCCTGGCACAGTGGAACCAATGGAATAATCCCAAAAGTCACACATCCTGCCCAGCTAGCTACTCCAGGCACGAACAATCAAACAGTCAAAGAATTTGAAAACAAAAGGATACTGTTTGAACCCAGGTCTGAGGACTACACCCCTCCTCTACCCTCCCCAGCTCCAGCTCCCTGGCCGTTGGTCACAACATGTTGCAGACAGACTCTCTAATGTTTTACTACTGGAAAGGAAGCCTCCTGCCTCCTTTAGAGGAACATCCGTATTAAAATGCATCAAAGACCAGAGGAATGATGCAACAAACAAAGAGAGGAGAGGCTGACTGACCACAGCTGACAGGGCAGACAGCTGATAGGGTGAGGAGAGGGTTTGATCTCTCTCCACAGTGCGTGTGTGTGTACGTGTGGAGGACAGTGTGCCCAGGGAGGTGAACAAACTGTGTTTTACTGGAAACAGGCGTAACGTCTTCCTCTCTGAGACCTGATTCACTTTTTGTTGAAGCGGGGCTGAAGCGTGTTTGGGTACACTTTCTTTCCACATCCAGAAGCCCTCAGTGTTGGACCACATCCTTATACTATAATAAAGGTCTTTGCACTTCCTCACCAACGTCTCCATATTCTGTTGCTGTGTCGTGTTGCCATATTGACTGTAGTGAGGTGTGTGTTATTACCTGAGTCCTGTATCTAATATATGGTAATATTGTGTTATTACCTGAGTACTGTATCTAATAGATAGTAATATTGTGTTATTACCTGAGTCCTGTATCTAATATATGGTAATATTGTGTTATTACCTGAGTCCTGTATCTAATAGATAGTAATATTGTGTTATTACCTGAGTCCTGTATCTAATAGATAGTAATATTGTGTTATTACCTGAGTCCTGTATCTAATAGATGGTAATATTGTGTTATTACCTGAGTACTGTATCTAATAGATAGTAATATTGTGTTATTACCTGAGTCCTGTATCTAATAGATAGTAATATTGTGTTATTACCTGAGTCCTGTATCTAATAGATAGTAATATTGTGTTATTACCTGAGTCCTGTATCTAATAGATAGTAATATTGTGTTATTACCTGAGTCCTGTATCTAATAGATAGTAATATTGTGTTATTACCTGAGTCCTGTATCTAATAGATAGTAATGTTGTGTTATTACCTGAGTCCTGTATCTAATAGATAGTAATATTGTGTTATTACCTGAGTCCTGTATCTAATATATGGTAATATTGTGTTATTACCTGAGTCCTGTATCTAATAGATAGTAATATTGTGTTATTACCCGAGTCCTGTATCTAATAGATAGTAATATTGTGTTATTACCTGAGTCCTGTATCTAATAGAACAGTCCTGTGTAGTTAGGAATAGTGTGTTATTACTTGAGAAGCAGGTGAATAGTTAGTAGTGAAGTATGATGGTTACCTGAGTCCTGTATGTATTGGAATAGCCCGGTGCGGAGGTCATCAGAGCTATGTTCTGTCCTGGAGGAGGGGGATCCAGGGGAGGGGGGTGACTGGGAGTCAAAGGCGGGCTTATCGTCTTCAGCCCCAGCCCCAGTCCCAGACTCAGACCCTGTCCCCTGGTTCCTCTGGAGGTAAGCCTGGATGTGCTCATACACCAGCCTCAGACAGTTGACATGCTCCTGGCCCCAGAACACCTGCACAGACACAAGGGGAAATATTACATGACAGTGCACTACTATATAGGGTGAGGATTGGGCTGGGGGTTGGGGTGGGAGTTCGGGATGGGGTTGGTGGTTAAGGAAGGGGTTGGGGATTGGGGTTGGGGATGGAGTTTGGCCGGGAAGGCTGGAATCTCTGAGTCAAAAAAAACAGTTCACACATGGAACCACACTGGGCTCTACTCTCTGCTGTGGAGGATTGTGACTAAATGTAAAAACAGGAAAATGTGGGGATTTCTCAGGTTTGGTGCCGGAACGGAAGGAATTCGGGTAGTTTTTGTACAACACTTGATTAAAACACCACAAACGCTCCGTATTTGCAGAAGGAAATGTATGATTTTGTATTAAGTGTTGAGTTGTGAGTGATCGTCAAGAAGTTTCCCCCTGCTGTAATGTGGAATACTTCCAGTAACACACTAACAGTAGAAGTACCAGTCTTCCCTAAAGGGACTTTAGGGTTTATGCAGCTTTAAAGACCTCTGAAAATAACCAGATCAACTGAAGAGGGATGAATAACCAGTAGAGGTCATTAGGGTGATGGATAACCAGTAGAGGTCATTAGGGTGATGGATAACCAGTAGAGGTCATTAGAGTGATGAATAACCAGTAGAGGTCATTAGAGTAGTGAATAACCAGTAGAGGTCATTAGAGTGATGAATAACCAGTAGAGGTCATTAGGGTAGTGAATAACCAGTAGAGGTCATTAGGGTGATGAATAACCAGTAGAGATCATTAGAGTGATGAATAACCAGTAGAGGTCATTAGGGTGATGAATAACCAGTAGAGGTCATTAGAGTGATGAATAACCAGTAGAGGTCATTAGAGTGATGAATAACCAGTAGAGGTCATTAGAGTAGTGAATAACCAGTAGAGGTCATTAGGGTGATGAATAACCAGTAGAGGTCATTAGGGTGATGAATAACCAGTCGAGGTCATTAGGGTAGTGAATAACCAGTCGAGGTCATTAGGGTGATGAATAACCAGTAGATGTCATTAGGGTGATGAATAACCAGTCGAGGTCATTAGGGTAGTGAATAACCAGTCGAGGCCATTAGGGTGATGAATAACCAGTAAAGGTCATTAGGGTGATGAATAACCAGTAGAGGTCATTAGGGTAGTGAATAACCAGTCGAGGTCATTAGGGTGATGAATAACCAGTAGAGGTCATTAGGGTGATGAATAACCAGTAGAGGTCATTAGAGTGATGAATAACCAGTAGAGGTCATTAGGGTGATGAATAACCAGTAGAGGTCATTAGGGTGATGAATAACCAGTAGAGGTCATTAGGGTGATGAATAACCAGTAGAGGTCATTAGGGTAGTGAATAACCAGTAGAGGTCATTAGAGTGATGAATGACCAGTAGAGGTCATTAGAGTAGTGAATAACCAGTTGAGGTAATTAGAGTAGTGAATAACCTGTTGAGGTCATTAGGGTGATGAATAACCAGTAGAGGTCATTAGAGTGATGAATGACCAGTAGTCATTAGGGTGATGACTAACCAGTAGAGGTCATTAGAGAGATGAATAACCAGTAGAGGTCATTAGGGTGATGAATAACCAGTCGAGGTCATTAGGGTGATGAATAACCAGTAGAGGTCATTAGGGTGATGAATAACCAGTAGAGGTCATTAGGGTGATGAATAACCAGTAGAGGTCATTAGGGTGATGAATAACCAGTAGAGGTCATTAGGGTGATGACTAACCAGTAGAGGTCATTAGGGTGATGAATAACCAGTAGAGGTCATTAGGGTGATGAATACCAGTAGAGGTCATTAGGGTGATGAATAACCAGTCGAGGTCATTAGGGTGATGAATAACCAGTAGAGGTCATTAGGGTGATGAATAACCAGTCAAGGTCATTAGGGTGATGAATAACCAGTCGAGGTCATTAGGGTGATTAATAACCAGTAGAGGTCATTAGGGTGATGAATAACCAGTAGAGGTCATTAGGGTGATGAATAACCAGTAGAAGTCATTAGGGTGATGAATAACCAGTAGAGTTCAATAGGGTGATGAATAACCAGTAGAGGTCATTAGGGTGATGAATAACCAGTAGAGGTCATTAGGGTGATGACTAACCAGTAGAGGTCATTAGGGTGATGAATAACCAGTAGAGGTCATTAGGGTGATGAATACCAGTAGAGGTCATTTGGGTGATGAATAACCAGTCGAGGTCATTAGGGTGATGAATAACCAGTAGAGGTCATTAGGGTGATGAATAACCAGTAGAGGTCATTAGGGTGATGAATAACCAGTCGAGGTCATTAGGGTGATTAATAACCAGTAGAGGTCATTAGGGTGATGAATAACCAGTAGAGGTCATTAGGGTGATGAATAACCAGTAGAAGTCATTAGGGTGATGAATAACCAGTAGAGTTCAATAGGGTGATGAATGACAGTATGGGAATATTTCTGGTCTTATTAGATCTCTGACAGAAAGGTGGACTAACTCTATGTTACTATGTTACTGAATTAGGGTGAGAATGGCATATAGGTTTGCAAAAATCTGGTACATTTCCCAAAATACGGTTATTTCTCCAGAAAACCTGGTTGGAAGATTCTCGGAATCAGGAAGAAATAAGCAGGAAATCTGGGACCCTCCAACCAGGATTTTGGATGTTCCATCTCACCTGCAGTAGGCCTCCCTTCAGGTCCAGCAGTAGTTTAGGGGCTCCAGTCTCAGGTCCAGGACTGCTGCTGTGCCTACACCACCTGGCCTCTAGGGCGGCGCTACAGGAGAAAGGCCCCAGCAGCAGACGGCTCCGATCCTTCAGACCTGTCCTCACCAGCACATCCTGCAGCTCCAACAGCACTGAGACTGACTGGACCGCGTCTACAAGGAGCACAGAGAGACATACAGTATAACATCAGTAAACCAGGTCTACACAGTGAGAACACAGAAACCTAATACATCAGTAAACCAGGTCTAAACAATGATAACACAGAAACCTAATACATCAGTATACCAGGTCTACACAGTGAGAACACAGAAACCTAATACATCAGTAAACCAGGTCTACACAGTGAGAACACAGAAACCTAATACATCAGTAAACCAGGTCTAAACAATGAGAACACAGAAACCTAATACATCAGTAAACCAGGTCTACACAGTGAGAACACAGAAACCTAATACATCAGTAAACCAGGTCTACACAGTGAGAACACAGAAACCTAATACATCAGTAAACCGTTGTTGGACAGACAAGTTCAGATAGTACGTTCCTGTTTCACTCTGTTTCTGACAGTGTTCTTCTGTTTCGTGCCTACTGAACACAGGTCTACACTTGCACAGTCATACAGCATCAGAAACACTGCATCAACTTCAACATGTGCTCCTCAGCTTTTCTTCAAATCCCTGAGTCAGAGCTGAGGCAGAGCTGGAAGGATGACACAGGGAGCTGAGGCAGAGCTGACAGGATGACACAGGGAGCTGAGGCAGAGCTGAGGCAGAGCTGGCAGGAAGACACAGGGAGCTGAGGCAGAGCTGGCAGGAAGACACAGGGAACTGAGGCAGCAGAGCTGACAGGAAGACACAGGGAGCTGAGGCAGAGCTGAGGCAGAGCTGGCAGGAAGACACAGGGAGCTGAGGCAGAGCTGAGGCAGAGTTGGCAGGAAGACACAGGAGCTGAGGCAGAGAGAGCTGGCAGGAAGACACAGGGAGCTGAGGCAGCAGAGCTGACAGGAAGACACAGGGAGCTGAGGTAGAGCTGAGGCAGAGCTGGCAGGAAGACACAGGGAGCTGAGGCAGCAGAGCTGACAGGAAGAAACAGGGAGCTGAG
This sequence comes from Coregonus lavaretus, assembly GCF_964263955.1. Taxonomy (NCBI): domain Eukaryota; kingdom Metazoa; phylum Chordata; class Actinopteri; order Salmoniformes; family Salmonidae; genus Coregonus; species Coregonus lavaretus. Next base: position 76,862 of record NW_028156093.1, on the reverse strand, counting down.
GCAGCAGAGCTGACAGGAAGACACAGGGAGCTGAGGCAGCAGAGCTGACAGGAAGACACAGGGAGCTGAGGCAGAGCTGAGGCAGAGCTGGCAGGAAGACATAGGGAGCTGAGGCAGAACTGAGGCAGCAGAGCTAACAGGAAGACACAGGGAGCTGAGGCAGCAGAGCTGAGAGGAAGACACAGGGAGCTGAGGCAGCAGAGCTGACAGGAAGACACAGGGAGCTGAGGCAGAGCTGAGGCAGAGCTGACAGGAAGAAACAGGGAGCTGAGGCAGCAGAGCTGACAGGAAGACACAGGGAGCTGAGGCAGCAGAGCTGACAGGAAGACACAGGGAGCTGAGGCAGCAGAGCTGGCAGGAAGACACAGGGAGCTGAGGCAGCAGAGCTGACAGGAAGACACAGGGAGCTGAGGCAGCAGAGCTGGCAGGAAGACACAGTGAGCTGAGGCAGCAGAGCTGACAGGAAGACACAGGGAGCTGAGGCAGCAGAGCTGGCAGGAAGACACAGGGAGCTGAGGCCGCAGAGCTGACAGGAAGACACAGGGAGCTGAGGCAGAGCTGAGGCAGAGCTGGCAGGAAGACACAGGGAGCTGAGGCAGCAGAGCTGACAGGAAGAAACAGGGAGCTGAAGCAGCAGAGCTGACAGGAAGACACAGGGAGCTGAGGCAGCAGAGCTGACAGGAAGACACAGGGAGCTGAGGCAGCAGAGCTGGCAGGAAGACACAGGGAGCTGAGGCAGCAGAGCTGACAGGAAGACACAGGGAGCTGAGGCAGAGCTGAGGCACAGCTGGCAGGAAGACACAGGGAGCTGAGGCAGCAGAGCTGACAGGAAGAAACAGGGAGCTGAGGCAGCAGAGCTGAAAGGAAGACACATGGAGCTGAGGCAGCAGAGCTGGCAGGAAGACACAGGGAGCTGAGGCAGCAGAGCTGACAGGAAGACACAGGGAGCTGAGGCAGCAGAGCTGGCAGGAAGACACAGGGAGCTGAGGCAGCAGAGCTGACAGGAAGACACAGGGAGCTGAGGCAGCAGAGCTGGCAGGAAGACACAGGGAGCTGAGGCAGCAGAGCTGACGGGAAGACACAGGGAGCTGAGGCAGAGCTGAGGCAGAGCTGACAGGAAGACACAGGAAGCTGAGGGAGAGATAAAGACAGACAGAGATGGCTAGAGTAAAGAGAGATATTCAGGGGAAGTTAACACATTTTTACATGTGGCCTTATTTTCACTCATTCTGTGCTTTAGTATTTGTTATATATTTTGTTTAGTTACAGAGAAAATAGGTAGAAACATTTTGTCATCACTTGCCATTGACTTTAATGCAAATATGTCTAAAGCATATTAGAAAACACTCTAAAACACTCCACAACAACTCATATTACATCAGAATCCCATTCTGAATGATGTATCCGCTGTGCCATAAATCCATGTTTGAATGTAGCTGTTTACAACAACAACAAAAATATGCAAATATGGATTTATGAGACAGTAGAACGGGATTCTAATGTAATATGAGTTGGTTTGGAGTGTTTTGGAGTATTTTCTAACATGCTTTAGACACATTTTCATAATGCACTGCAGTCAATGGAAAGTGGTAAGTCACCAAAATGTGTCTATCAATTTTCTCTGTAATGACACCAAATATTTAAAAAAAATCGGTTTTGGGGGATCAACTACAATCACCGAAAGAGTGAAAATAAGTCTAGATGTAAAAATGGGTGAGCTTCCCCTTTAACGCTAAACAAAGAGCAAGGGAGAGAGAAAACATCCTTGTCTTGTACCTCTACAACATCACAACACCCAAACATCACAGTTGAACTTGATGAGAAGCAGATGGGCTAGCCATTCAATTCCTACAGTGAGATGTGAGGGCCAGACAGACAACTGGTCAGACAAACACTGGTAAGCAAGGACAATGCTGGCTCACTCCATCTCCTTCCAGTCCTGACGGAGTGACTGACCTCAGCTACGACCTTGGTTAGGACCCAAGCTTAATGAACTCATAAATCTCCATAAACCCTAGTCTCCACCACTCGCTGACATGGACGTGCGTCTCTGGTCTGGTCTGTCCCTTGGATGCTGTCCTCTGTGTGAGTAATCTGTCCTGAGAACCAACTCTTTAATGGTCCTTTAAACTGCTGCTGCCTGGGAGCCCAGAGCCCAGAGAACAGGGAACTAACTGCTCTGTTGTTCCACCACTTGTTTTGGTCCCATTGTTTACAATAGCCAAGAGCGCCGTCTTGTTTTCATTCTGTCTGCGCTGCGGCCTTGTGCTGACAGGGAGAGAGACAAGGCTGGGGGGTACTGAGAGACAAGGCTGGTGGGGTACTGAGAGACAAGGCTGGTGGGGTACTGAGAGACAAGGCTGGTGGGGTACTGAGACACAAGGCTGGTGGGGTACTGAGAGACAAGGCTGGTGGGGTACTGAGAGACAAGGCTGGTGGGGTACTGAGACACAAGGCTGGTGGGGTACTGAGAGACAAGGCTGGTGGGGTACTGAGAGACAAGGCTGGTGGGGTACTGAGAGACAAGGCTGGTGGGGTACTGAGAGACAAGGCTGGTGGGGTACTGAGAGACAAGACTGTGGGGGTACTGAGAGACAAGGCTGGTGGGGTACTGAGAGAGACAAGGCTTGTGGGGTACTGAGAGACAAGGCTGGTGGGGTACTGAGAGAGACAAGGCTGGTGGGGTACTGAGAGACAAGGCTGGTGGGGTACTGAGAGACACAAGGCTGGTGGGTACTGAGAGAGACAAGGCTGGTGGGGTACTGAGAGACAAGGCTGGTGGGGTACTGAGAGACAAGGCTGGTGGGGTACTGAGCGACACAAGGCTGATGGGGTACTGAGCGACACAAGGCTGGTGGGGTACTGAGAGACAAGGCTGGTGGGGTACTGAGAGACAAGGTTGGGGGGTGTACAGGGAGGAGGAACATATTGTTCAAAGTCTGAGGGAGATATGATTCAGGCAGGCCTTGTCTCTCTCAGAGCAGCACTGGGCTGGGGAACTCCCAGGCAGGCCTTGTCTCTCTCAGAGCAGCACTGGGCTGGGGAACTCCCAGGCAGGCCTTGTCTCTCTCAGAGCAGCACTGGGCTGGGGAACTCCCAGGCAGGGATTGTCTCTTTCAGAGCAGCACTGAACTGACTAACTGTGGATATCATCATCATATTATAACAGAGAGAACCTCATACCAACTGGGTTCTGTTCTGGCCTACTGAGCAGACTACTCCACTTCTTCCATGGTGCGTCATTTGTAGCCCAGCTGACCAGAGCAGAGCGGAGCAGAAAGCAGCACGGCATGATGGTGTAAAACACAGCTGCAACCACGATGACAATCTTAATATTCTCACTAATTAGGAGGTTTAAAGGGGAAAGTCCTCTCCTCTCCCCTCCCCTCCCCTCCCCTCCCCTCCCCTCCCCTCCACTCCACTCCACTCCACCCCTCTCCTCTCCTCTCCTCTCCTCCCTCCCCTCCCCTCCCCTCCCCTCCCCTCCCCTCTCCTCCCCTCCCCTCCCCTCCCCTCTCCTCTCCTCTCCTCTCCTCTCCTCTCCTCTCCTCTCCTCTCCTCTCCTCTCCTCTCCTCTCCTCTCCTCTCCTCTCCTCTCCTCTCCTCTCCTCCCTCCTCTCCTCTCCTCCCTCTCCTCCCTCTCCTCCCTCTCCTCTCCCCTCCCCTCTCCTCCCTCTGTGTGTGTGTGTGTCAGCAGAGTAGGAGCTCAGCCTGTATTCTGCCATCCCAGCCTATTATCATGTGGTCAGGGAGAGAGCGGAGGAGTAACAGACTCATATTTATGGTCAACTGTTGAGTGTCGGACGCGTGAGTCGAACGGACAGCAAGTTACCATGCCATCCCTACTGCTACACACACAGAGGCTCAAACACACGGGGAAGGAAAAGCTTCCTGAAATTCATATTTTCAATCACTAAATATTTTTGCCACATGGTTGAAAGCAGATCCTCTTGCAAGACCGACCGACCAACCAACCAATCAACAGACCTGGCTCCCTGGCTAGCCTAGTGTGTACAACATTAGACCTGCCTGGCCTGTCTGGCCAACATTAGACCTGCCTGGCCTGTCTGTACAACAATAGACCTGCCTGGCCTGTCTGGCCAACATTAAACCTGCCTGGCCTGTCTGTACAACATTAGACCTGCCTGGTCTCTCTGGCCAACATTAGTCCTGCCTGGCCTGTCTGTACAACATTAGACCTGCCTGGCCTGTCTGGCCAACATTAGACCTGCCTGGCCTGTCTGTACAACATTAGGCCTGCCTGGCCTGTCTGGCCAACATTTGACCTGCCTGGCCTGTCTGGCCAACATTTGACCTGCCTGGCCTGTCTGGCCAACATTATACCTGCCTGGCCTGTCTGGCCAACATTAGACCTGCCTGGCCTGTCTGGCCAACATTAGACCTGCATGGACTGTACTGGCAGGGGGGTTACCAATTCTACCAATTGTGAAGATGGCGTTGGAGGTGATGGCTGCCGTCTTAACCAACCGTGCTATTTTGTGTGTTTTTTCGCATTGTTTGTAACTTATTTTGTACATAATGTTGCTGCTACCGTCTCTTATGACCAAAAAGAGCTTCTGGACATCAGAACAGCGATTAATCACCTTGAACTGGACTAATCATTTTTCTTTCTCGAGTCGGACGAGAGGGATTTGCTCCAGACACCCGATAGGGCCCCCGTCATTCGCAGTAGAAAGAAAAGGAGATATCGCGGAAGGAGATCGGGGTGCCTGGTAAGGAGCCGGCGACGAGTGGCAAATCTGCCTTTGCCATCGATACTATTGGCCAACTTACAATCGCTTGATAATAAAGTGGACGAACTACAGGCATGAATATCCTACCAACGGGACATTAAAAACTGTAATATCTTATGTTTCACAGAGTCGTGGCTGAACGAAGACATGAATAACATACAGCTGGTGGGTTATACACTGTATAGGCAGGATAGAACATCATCCTCTGGTAAGACAAGGGGTGGCGGTCTATGTATATTTGTAAACAACAGCTGGTGCACGATATCTAAGGAAGTCTCAAGGTTTTGCTTGCCTGAGGTAGAGTATCTCATGATGAGCTGTAGACGACACTATCTACCAAGAGAGTTTTCATCTATATTCTTCGTAGCTGTCTAATTATCGCCACCAACCGATGCTGGCACTAAGACCGCACTCAATGAACTGTCTACGGCCATAAGCAAACAGGAAAACGCTCATCCAGAGGTGGCGCTCCTAGTGGCCGGGGACTTAAATCTGTTTTACCTAATTTCTACCAGCATGTTAAATATGCAATCAGAGGGAAAAAACTCTAGACCACCTTTACTCCACACACAGAGACGCGTTCAAAGCTCTTCCTCGCCCTCCATTTGGCAAATCTGACCATAATTCTATCCTCTTGATTCCTGCTTACAAGCAAAAACTAAAGCAGGAAGCACCAGTGACTTGGTCAATAAAAAAAGTGGTCAGATGAAGCAGATGCTAAGCTACAGGACTGTTTTGCTAGCACAGACTGGAATATGTTCCGGGATTCTTCCGATAGCATTGAGGAGTACACCACATCAGTCACTGGCTTCATCAATAAGTGCATCGATGACGTCGTCCCCAGAGTGACTGTCCGTACATACCCCAACCAGAAGCCATGAATTACAGGCAACATCCGCACTGAGCTAAAGGGTAGAGCTGCCGCTTTCAAGGAGCGGGACTCTAACCCGGGAAGCTTATAAGAAATCCCGCTATGCCCTCGGACGAACCATCAAACAGGCAAAGAGTCAATACAGGACTAAGATTGAATCGTACTACACCGGCTCTGACGCTCGTCGGATGTGGCAGGGCTTGAAAACTATTACAGACTACAAAGGGAAGCACAGCCACCAGCTGCCCAGTGACACGAGCCTACCAGACGAGCTAAATTACTTCTATGCTCACTTCGAGGCAAGTAACACTGAAACATGCATGAGAGCATCAGCTGTTCCGGATGACTGTGTAATCACGCTCTCCGTAGCCGATGTGAGTAAGACCTTTAAACAGGTCAACATTCACAAGGCTACAGGGCCAGACGGATTACCAGGACGTGTACTCCGAGCATGTGCTGACCAACTGGTAAGTGTCTTCACTGACATTTTCAACCTCTCCCTGTCTGAGTCTGTAATACCAACATGTTTCAAGCAGACCACCATAGTCCCTGTGCCCAAGAACACTAAGGTAACATGCCTAAATGACTACCGACCCGTAGCACTCACATCTATAGCCATGAAGTGCTTTGAAAGGCTGGTCATGGCTCACATCAACACAATTATCTCAGAATCCCTAGACCCACTACAATTTGCATACCGCCCCAACAGATCCACAGATGATGCAATCTCTATTGCGCTCCACACTGCCCTTTCACATCTGGACAAAAGGAACACCTATGTGAGAATGCTATTCATTGACTACAGCTCAGCATTCAACACCATAGTGCCCTCAAAGCTCATCACTAAGCTAAGGATCCTGGGACTAAACACCTCCCTCTGAAACTGGATCCTGGACTTCCTGACGGGCCGCCCCCAGGTGGTAAGGGTAGGTAACAACACATCCGCCACGCTGATCCTCAACACGGGGGCCCCTCAGGGGTGCGTGCTCAGTCCCCTCCTATACTCCCTGTTCACTCATGACTGCATGGCAAGGCACGACTCAAACACCATCATTACGTTTGCCGATGACAGTGATAGGCCTGAACACCGACAACGACGAGAAAACCTATAGGGAGGAGGTCAGAGACCTGGCCGTGTGGTGCCAGGACAACAACCTTTCCCTCAACGTGATCATGACAAAGGAGATGATTGTGGACTACAGGAAAAAGAAGAGGACTGAGCACGCCCCCATTCTCATCGACGGGGCTGTAGTGGAGCAGGTTGAGAGCTTCAAGTTCCTTGGTGTCCACATCCCCAACAAACTAACATGGTCCAAGCACACCAAGACAGTCGTGAAGAGGGCACGACAAAACCTATTCCCCCTAAGGAGACTGAAAAGATTTGGCATGGGTCCTCAGATCCTCAAAAGGTTCTACAGCTGCACCATCGCGAGCATCCTGACTGGTTGCATCACTGCCTGGTATGGCAACTGCTCGTCCTCCGACCGCAAGGCACTACAGACCTCTGCCATCCAGGACCTCTATACCAGGCGGTGTCAGAGAAAGGCCCTAAAAATTGTCAAAGAATCCAGCCACCCTAGTCACAGACTGTTCTCTCTGCTACCGCACGGTAGTTTATTATCTATGCATAGTCACTTTAATAACTCTACCTACATGTACATATTACCTCAATTACCTTGACTAACCGGTGCCCCCGCACATTGACTCAGTACCGGTACCCCCTGTATATAGCCTTCCTACTGTTATTTCACATTGACTCAGTACCGGTACCCCCTGTATATAGCCTCCCTACTGTTATTTCACATTGACTCTGTACCGGTACCCCCTGTATACAGCCTCCCTACTGTTATTTATACTGCTGCTCTTTAATTATCTTGTACTTTTATTCCGTATTATTTTATATTGTATTTTTGTGTGTTTTTTTTATTTTATTCTTTCTTGAAAACTGCATTGTTGGTTAAGGGCTTGTAAGTAAGCATTTCACTGTAAGGTCTACACCTGTTGTATTTGGCGCATGTGACAAATACAATTTGATTTGATTTGATTTCTGAATGCCTGATCTGACTGGTTGACTGCCTGGCTGGGGGGTTACCTGCCTGGCTGGGGGGTTACCTGCCTGGCTGGGGGGTTACCTGCCTGGCTGGGGGGTTACCTGCCTGGCTGGGGGGTTACCTGCATGGCTGGGGGGTTACCTGCATGGCTGGGGGGTTACCTGCATGGCTGGGGGGGTTACCTGCCTGGCTGGGGGGTTACCTGCCTGGCTGGGGGGTTACCTGCATGGCTGGGGGGTTACCTGCCTGGCTGGGGGGTTACCTGCCTGGCTGGGGGGTTACCTGCCTGGCTGGGGGGTTACCTGCCTGGCTGGGGGGTTACCTGCATTGCTGGGGGGTTACCTGCCTGGCTGGGGGGTTACCTGCCTGGCTGGGGGGTTACCTGCCTGGCTGGGGGGTTACCTGCATGGCTGGGGGGTTACCTGCCTGGCTGGGGGGTTACCTGCCTGGCTGGGGGGTTACCTGCCTGGCTGGGGGGTTACCTGCATGGCTGGGGGGTTACCTGCCTGGCTGGGGGGTTACCTGCCTGGCTGGGGGGTTACCTAAATGGCTGGTCCTTGTACACACACACTTCAAACACCATTTCACTTTATTGTTGGTGGTGGGGAGGTGGTTGTTTTACTAATCATTTGCCCAGGCAAGTTGGAGGGCACACCCCTGGTCATTGTCTTTCCATTGTTGTGTAAGCAGGTTCACTGTGAGTTCAGGTTAACATGGAGCAGAGAGGTTACATTAGATTAGATGGTGGTACATGTTAACATGGAGCAGAGAGGTTACATTAGATTAGATGGTGGTACAGGTTAACATGGAGCAGAGAGGTTACATTGAGATTAGATGGTGGTACAGGTTAACATGGAGCAGAGAGGTTACATTAGATTAGATGGTGGTACATGTTAACATGGAGCAGAGAGGTTACATTGAGATTAGATGGTGGTACAGGTTAACATGGAGCAGAGAGGTTACATTAGATTATATGGAGGTACAGGTTAACAAGGAGCAGAGAGGTTACATTAGATTATATGGAGGTACAGGTTAACAAGGAGCAGAGAGGTTACATTATATTAGATGGAGGTACAATACAGTAACTGGCATGCTGCTCACCAGACACATGATCACAAAAACATAGACAATCAGAATGACATGTTCCAGGACAACGGTTCACATCCGGCTAGAAGGACCAATCTGCAGTAGGCCATAAAGTCAGATCCAGTTTGTGGTTTTATACATGCACCCAACATTACAATACACGTCTGTTGTCTTGACTTCAGAGTCTGCTCTCCTGCAGCTCTGTTGTCTTGACTTCAGAGTCTGCTCTCCTGCAGCTCTGAGGACAATATATCATCAAGATGAAGTTTGTCGATACTGTAACTTGTCATGTGTCCTTCTGTACAACACTTGTGAGTGGTGTCTTGTGTGACTGTGAAGTTTATGAGAGAGAAACATATCATTATGTAGTGAACATGAGACCGTGCTAACTAAAAGGAGACTTGAGACAATAGGTCTCTGGATGGTACGGAGCAACATTTAGATTTTTTACATTTTAGTCATTTAACAGACGCTCTTATCCAGAGCGACTTACAGGAGCAATTATGGTTAAGTGCCTTGCTCAAGGGCACATCGACAGATTTTTCACCTAGTCGGCTCGGGGATTAGAACCAGCGACCTTTCGGTTACTGGCACAACGCTCTTAACCACTAAGCTACCTGCCGTCAGAGGGGCGTCAGTCCCATATGTTAAAGGCATTAGACGGATACCATCAGACCCTCAGCAGACACACCCGCCACCCCTCTGTACTGTCCCGGACCACTGAAGGCCAGTTGTTGTTGTTGTGGGGTATTTAAGGTGGCTCTGTGTCTCTCTCCACTTAATGTGTTTTGAGTTTGGAAAACTATCTCACTGGGAGGCATGGTCCCAAGGAAATGAAACGGATCCTGAAGAGCTGAGCCAAAACTTCACCATGTTACTGAAGGCAGGGGGGAGGCAGGAACTGTGTGTGTGTGTGTGTGTGTGTGTGAGGCAGGGACTGAGACAGGGGCTGTGTGTGATCAACAGAGGGGGGCTTTGGGTGTAACTTAGGGAGTGTATGTGTGTGTGAGTGTCTCTCTACTCTAACACCCTGAAGACTGTTGATCTAATGTCCTCCTACCCAGGTCAAGGACCATGAGACAGCAGACTGTTGATCTAATGTCCTCCTACCCAGGTCAAGGACCATGAGACTGTTGATCTAATGTCCTCCTACCCAGGTCAAGGACCATGAGACAGCAGACTGTTGATCTAATGTCCTCCTACCCAGGTCAAGGACCATGAGACTGTTGATCTAATGTCCTCCTACCCAGGTCAAGGACCATGAGACAGCAGACTGTTTATCTAATGTCCTCCTACCCAGGTCAAGGACCATGAGACTGTTGATCTAATGTCCTCCTACCCAGGTCAAGGACCATGAGACTGTTGATCTAATGTCCTCCTACCCAGGTCAAGGACCATGAGACAGCAGACTGTTGATCTAATGTCCTCCTACCCAGGTCAAGGACCATGAGACTGTTGATCTAATGTCCTCCTACCCAGGTCAAGGACCATGAGACTGTTGATCTAATGTCCTCCTACCCAGGTCAAGGACCATGAGACTGTTGATCTAATGTCCTCCTACCCAGGTCAAGGACCATGAGACTGTTTATCTAATGTCCTCCTACCCAGGTCAAGGACCATGAGACAGCAGACTGTTGATCTAATGTCCTCCTACCCAGGTCAAGGACCATGAGACTGTTTATCTAATGTCCTCCTACCCAGGTCAAGGACCATGAGACAGCAGACTGTTGATCTAATGTCCTCCTACCCAGGTCAAGGACCATGAGACTGTTTATCTAATGTCCTCCTACCCAGGTCAAGGACCATGAGACAGCAGACTGTTGATCTAATGTCCTCCTACCCAGGTCAAGGACCATGAGACAGCAGACTGTCCTGGCTATCCAAACACACCCTGCTGTGGTATAGTACAGACAGAGAGACTGACAGACAGACATACAGACATGGGTTAGAGATATGATACAGGCTGACTCTCTCTCTGACAGGAGCAACTGGAAACCATTTTGATTTGAGCTACATTGTTGGCTCATCACAGAGTGGGGTCTGATTTAGGGTGTGGGTTTGTCTCTGGCAGACACTATCTGACCACCACGTCCATCATTTATATCATTTAGAACTCCTCTAACAAACTGCTATCGATTAGAGGCCCCATCGTAACAGAGTTACTCCATCCAGAACAGTCCTAACAGAGTACAGGGCTGGGGTATAGAGCTGGAGCTGGAGGAGAGGGGCTGGAGCTGAGGGAGAGGGGCTGGAGTACAGGGCTGGGGGAGAGGGGCTGGAGTACAGGGCTGGGGGAGAGGGGCTGGGGTACAGGGCTGGGGGAGAGGGGCTGGGGTACAGGGCTGGGGTATAGAGCTGGAGCTGGGGGAGACGGGCTGGGATACAGGGCTGTGGCTGCGGTATCGAGCTGGAGCTGGGGTGTAGGGGTGAGGGAGTGGGCTGGAGTATCAGGCTGGAGTATCAAGCTGGAGGTATAAGGGCTGGGGGAGCGAGGGCCTCCATTGGCAGGTCCTTGTTCCAGCTAGCTAGCTGAGGGATTAGGCAGGGTCTTGTTTCAGAGACCTAGTGCCATCTGTTCTCCACCCTCCTCCTCCTCCTCCTCCTCCCCTCCTCCTCCTCCTCCTCCTCCTCCTCCTCCTCCTCCTCCTCTGTTGAACTATAAATGCACCTCTACGTTGGGGACTGTCCGGCCAGAGGACTTCAGCCTCCACTGCTTTTCATTATCACAGGATCCAGTAACACACTGTCAACTTAATCCCTCTTTACTCCATGTCTCCCCTGGCAGAGGGATGCCATGACCATATAAAAAGCCCAGATGTTGCCTGGAGGACAGGGTCTTCACCTCGCTGTGTGGCTGGTTCTACACTGCTCTGGGTTCTCATTCTCTCTATCTAGCTCCCTCCCCCTCTAACCCTGCCCCTAGTGGCATCCTGTGTGTTACCCTGGTCCATTAATATCCAGCTGCCATGGAGAACCAACAGAGTAGCAGAAAATGTCCCTGTCTGTCTGTCTGTCTGTGATCACTCATGCCCCCCCCTATCTCCCCCGAGTGCAATTCCCATTGAGTTATGGAGGCAGCCTTAGCTGTGAATATACGTACGGGAATCACAATCTTTATAATCAGAAAATTCTAAGGTATCTGTTTCTGTGGTCTGAGGTTTGAAGCAGTGTGGAGGGGTCTGATAGAAAAACTAGGTCTCTATCCCAAATGGCACCCTATTCCCTATATAGCGCACTAAGTTGCCATTTGTGACACGCCTAACCCAGAGGACATGATATAGCTTCCGGTACCTCCATCACCACCAGTGATCTGTTAGTAATATAAGTCCTTCCGTCTCACAACACATCAGGAACCACTATCTGTGTTCTGTAGTGACACGTGATACCTCTAGAAATGTATGAGAAACATCTAGAAACCTACAACAACGGAAGAAAAACGTCCATTTCTATTTTAGCCAGAAACCAAAGAACCTTCTGAACTGTTGCTTCTGGAGCTGTGGAGCTGGCGGAGCTGGGGGAGCTGGGGGAGCTGGGGAGCTGGGGGAGCTGGGGGAGCTGCGGAGCTGGGGGAGCTGGGGGAACTGGGGGAGCTGGGGGAGCTGGGGGAGCTGGGGAGCTGCGGAGCTGGGGGAGCTGGGGGAGCTGCGGAGCTGGGGGAGCTGGGGGAGCTGGGGAGCTGGGGGAGCTGGGGGAGCTGGGGAGCTGGGGGAGCTGGGGAGCTGCGGGAGGTGGGGGAGCTGGGGGAGCTGGGGGAGCTGGGGGAGCTGCGGAGCTGGGGGAGCTGGGGGAGCTGGGGGAGCTGGCGGAGCTGGGGAGCTGGGGGAGCTGGGGGAGCTGGGGAGCTGCGGAGCTGGGGGAGCTGGGGGAGCTGCGGAGCTGGGGGAGCTGGGGGAGCTGGGGGAGCTGGGGAGCTGGGGGAGCTGGGGGAGCTGGGGAGCTGCGGAGCTGGGGAGCTGGGGGAGCTGGGGAGCTGGGGGAGCTGGGGAGCTGGAGAGCTGGGGAGCTCCGGTCCCAATGTTTCAGTGCTGTGGAAGAGAAGAGCTCTACTGACTAAGAGCTCGTCCCAAATGGCACCCTATTCCCTATATAGCGCACTACTTTTCCAGTGTCCCCCTGATTCGCCACAACAAAGTCCGCCTGATTGAACACAGGAAACGGCCCAAGATGCATCACTGTTGAGGACTCCAACCCATAACCACAACGTAACCAAGGAGGAATAACCCATAGGGCTCTGATCAAAAGTAGTACACTATATAGCGAATAGGGTGCCATTTGGAAACACAGCCTGGGTCAGGCTAGGAACAAACGTTTCAGTGGGTCTCCATAAACATCAGTCCGACTAGTGAACGTGAAGCCCTGCACCAAGTGGACATGGTGTTTACAGTAAACAACAGAATGAACACTTAGTGATAAATCTCTTTTAGACAGGCGAGATGTCAGAACCCCACGGCTAAAAAATATTCATCCTCCAACTAGGGATTAGCTTTCATAGCAACACATCTCTCTCTCTCTCTCTCTCTCTCTCTCTCGCTCTCTCTACTTTGCATCGTTTTTTCCATTGTTTTTCCATGCTGAGTGTTTTTGACTGTGTTTATCAAAGTCAACACATCAAAAATGGATGAAAGCTGAAAAGCTGGTGAAAATCAGAGCGGCCCGCAGCGTCAAGAATGTTCTCACTGCGGAGTTATGTAGATTTGAGTAAACAAGTGCAAATTGTTGAGGTTTTAATTAAAATATTTGACAATCATTTTATCTGAAGTAACCCTATATAACATCTGTAGAGCAGATGCGTTTAAGAGCCCAGAGAAACTCTGTCCTCCCCCGCTCCCTCCCTCAATCCCCACCCCCTCTAACCCCCTCTGTTCTTCTCAGTACAGGGAACAGAAGTGACTCTCAGAGTTTCCAGACCCCAATATGCCTTTCTACCCATCTCCTGTTATTGGCCCTATAGTAGGTTGACACTGCCAGGACATATCTTGGACCTCCCTCCCCCCAGTGACAGAACTCTCTGGTCCAGGTACCAACCATAACATGTTAATGTGTTGAACAGTGACAGAACTCTCTGGTCCAGGTACCAACCATAACATGTTAATGTGTTGAACAGTGACAGAACTCTCTGGTCCAGGTACCAACCATAACATGTTAATTTGATGAACAGTGACAGAACTCTCTGGTCCAGGTACCAACCATAACATGTTAATGTGATGAACAGTGACAGAACTCTTTGGTCCAGGTACCAACCATAACATGTCAGTGTGTTAAACAGTGACAGAACTCTCTGGTCCAGGTACCAACCATAACATGTTAATGTGTTGAACAGTGACAGAACTCTCTGGTCCAGGTACCAACCATAACATGTTAATGTGTTGAACAGTGACAGAACGCTCTGGTCCAGGTACCAACCATAACATGTTAATGTGTTGAACAGTGACAGAACTCTCTGGTCCAGGTACCAACCATAACATGTTAATTTGATGAACAGTGACAGAACTCTCTGGTCCAGGTACCAACCATAACATGTTAATGTGATGAACAGTGACAGAACTCTTTGGTCCAGGTACCAACCATAACATGTCAGTGTGTTAAACAGTGACAGAACTCTCTGGTCCAGGTACCAACCATAACATGTTAATGTGATGAACAGTGACAGAACTCTCTGGTCCAGGTACCAACCATAACATGTCAGTGTGTTAAACAGTGACAGAACTCTCTGGTCCAGGTACCAACCATAACATGTTAATTTGATGAACAGTGACAGAACTCTCTGGTCCAGGTACCAACCATAACATGTTAATGTGATGAACAGTGACAGAACTCTTTGGTCCAGGTACCAACCATAACATGTCAGTGTGTTAAACAGTGACAGAACTCTCTGGTCCAGGTACCAACCATAACATGTTAATGTGATGAACAGTGACAGAACTCTCTGGTCCAGGTACCAACCATAACATGTCAGTGTGTTAAACAGTGACAGAACTCTCTGGTCCAGGTACCAACCATAACATGTTAATGTGATGAACAGTGACAGAACTCTCTGGTCCAGGTACCAACCATAACATGTTAATGTGATGAACAGCGACAGGTCTTCTTGATGTGCATGACACAACACCAATGCAGCCGTTGTTCTTGGCGGACGGTGGTTTACGTGCGTACAGAGAAACAGAGAAACGGTATTGGATCTGAGAGAGTAGCTCTTTGGCTTTTCCTCCTCTTCTCTCAACACAGCTTTAGGGAGGCAACCTTGACAAACCCTCTGGAAACATCAAAACACCACATGGAGATTAACAAACAATATAAACAGCAGAAACAGAGAGCTTTACTCAGAGAGGTCTGGTCAGGACTGGTCTGAGAACATTATCCACTCCTAACGTCAGAGTAACATTCTGTTAAGTGAGGTTCAGCCCTCTGGTCTGGGTATTGGAGGACACAGGAACTAGACTGCATCCAAAATATCACCCTATACCCTATAAAGTGCACTACTTTTGACCAGAGCCCTATGGGGTAGTGCACTACTTTGACCAGAGCCCTATCGGATATTGCACTAGATAGTGAAAAGGGTGCCATTTAGGAAACAGACAATATCTAGTCTGAACAGGAACAGGTCATTCCCCCATGGTAATGTCGTGGTTACGGGCCGGAGAACACAACAGTGATGCATCATGGTCCGTTTCCTGTGTTCTATCAGGAGGACTTTGTTGTGGCGAACCAGAACCACAGAGACCTTTGCCCTTCCAGCTATGCCTCACCCAGGTCACATGACAGGGGCTTGGACTCTACAAATCTTTCATTGAGAGTATTTTAACCTCGTGTACTGTTTGGTGGTTTGGTAATACCGCTGTCAGCCAGAAAAAATATGTTGAGAAGGATTATAGCCACAGAAAGCAAGGTACCAGGAGTCAGACAGACAGGCTTGATGAGATCTTTAAGGTCAGGTCAGACCCAAGCCACCCCCTGTGCCTGGACTTTGAACTAATCCCCTCTGGGTGCAGGTATAGGGCAGCCCCCTGCCTGCAGGAAAAACAAGACTACATAATTATTTGTGTAATATCTCTCCTAATCAGCTGGTTAATGTTCCTATCACTAAGGAGTGATATCTCTCCTAATCAGCTGGTTAATGTTCCTATCACTAAGGTGGGATATCTCTCCTAAACAGCTGGTTAATGTTCCTATCACTAAGGAGTGAAATCTCTCCTAATCAGCTGGTTAATGTTCCTATCACTAAGCTGGATCTCTCCCCTAATCAGCTGGTTAATGTTCCTATCACTAAGGTGTGATATCTCTCCTGAACAGCTGGTTAATGTTCCTATCACTAAGGTGTGATATCTCTCCTAATCAGCTGGTTAATGTTCCTATCACTAAGGTGTGATATCTCTCCTAATCAGCTGGTTAATGTTCCTATCACTAAGGTGTGATATCTCTCCTAATCAGCTGGTTAATGTTCATATCACTACGGTGTGATATCTCTCCTAATCAGCTGGTTAATGTTCCTATCACTAAGCTGGATCTCTCCCCTAATCAGCTGGTTAATGTTCCTATCACTAAGGTGTGATATCTCTCCTAAACAGCTGGTTAATGTTCCTATCACTAAGGTGTGATATCTCTCTTAATCAGTTGGTTAATGTTCCTATCACTAAGGAGTGATATCTCTCCTAATCAGCTGGTTAATGTTCATATCACTACGGTGTGATATCTCTCCTAATCAGCTGGTTAATGTTCCTATCACTAAGGTGGGATATCTCTCCTAATCAGCTGGTTAATGTTCCTATCACTAAAGTGTGATATCTCTCCTAAACAGCTGGTTAATGTTCCTATCACTAAGGAGTGAAATCTCTCCTAATCAGCTGGTTAATGTTCCTATCACTAAGGTGTGATATCTCTCCTAATCAGCTGGTTAATGTTCCTAACACTAAAGTGTGATATCTCTCCTAAACAGCTGGTTAATGTTCCTATCACTAAGGTGTGATATCTCTCCTAAACAGCTGGTTAATGTTCCTATCACTAAGGAGTGAAATCTCTCCTAATCAGCTGGTTAATGTTCCTATCACTAAGGTGTGATATCTCTCCTAATCAGCTGGTTAATGTTCCTAACACTAAAGTGTGATATCTCTCCTAAACAGCTGGTTAATGTTCCTAACACTAAAGTGTGATATCTCTCCTAAACAGCTGGTTAATGTTCCTATCACTAAGCTGGATCTCTCCCCTAATCAGCTGGTTAATGTTCCTATCACTAAGGTGTGATATCTCTCCTAATCAGCTGGTTAATGTTCCTAACACTAAAGTGTGATATCTCTCCTAAACAGCTGGTTAATGTTCCTATCACTAAGGTGTGATATCTCTCCTAATCAGCTGGTTAATGTTCCTATCACTAAAGTGTGATATCTCTCATAAACAGCTGGTTAATGTTCCTATCACTAAGCTGGATCTCTCCCCTAATCAGCTGGTTAATGTTCCTATCACTAAGCTGGATATCTCTCCTAATTTATTTTATATTTTAGTCATTTTAGCAGACGCTCTTATCCAGAGCGACTTACAGTTAGTGAGTGCATACATTTTCCATACTAATCAGCTGGTTAATGATCCTATCCACCCAGTAAGGTCAGCAGGCTGCTCTTCTTTCAGCTGTATATACTCTATATAACTGGCATCAAGCTGGATTGCCAATGAGTTGCTTACTGTATGTATTGGTCTGGTCATTTCCTGAACACCACTATGAACATGACACTGCAACACATTGTCCCCAAAGGGACAAAGTCAGTAAAGTAAAGTTCTGAGGTCAGAAAACAAGCTGTGTCTCTTCATGTCCTGTTATGACCTTGCATGGCTCATAGTACTGTAATGGGACTTCACTTCCCAGGTGCCTCAAGGTGTACTCCTCAAAGAACAGAGGTAGAGGAACCTGAGCTGCCCCTGAGACAATAAAATCGAGAGAGAGAGAGAGAGAGAGAGAGAGAGAGAGAGAGAGAGAGAGAGAGAGAGAGAGAGAGAGAGAGAGAGAGAGAGAGAGAGAGAGAGAGAGAGAGAGAGAGAGAGAGAGCTGCATTTTTCAACTGTTTAAAGAAAATACGGAAGATAAATCGTTAAAGCTCTTACCGTCTAGCTTGGGCCCAGTCTTCATGTTCATGGTACCCTTCATGGCCGACACCGACCAGGTCAGGCTGGGCCGGGCAGGGTGCGACTCGGTCTCCATGACAACCACGATCTGGGTGGTGCGTAGGGACACCTTGTGGAAGGGTGCCAAGGACCTCAGGGAGCTGAGGTGGGAGGGGTCGGGCCGAGGGTGGGAGGTGGAGGAGGTCCTACTGGGGGAGGAATGAGGGGTGGAGGGGGGTTTGGGAGCCTCCCAGTAGTGTTCAGGTAGGACCTTCCTCAGGTAGGCCTTGGCCTGCTCCAGTTTCACCAGTGTAGGGTTCACCTTCAGGGGCCGGGAAAGCTCCACGTTCAGCTCCGCTGGAGGAACAGGAGAGAGAGTTTCCTTAATACAAAACATTAACAGAAGAGAGAGAGGAGAGAGAGTTACCGTAATACAAAATATGAACAGAAGAGAGACAGGAGAGAGAGTTACCGTAATACAAAATATGAACAAAAGAGAGACAGGAGAGAGAGTTACCGTAATACAAAATATGAACAGAAGAGAGACAGGAGAGAGAGTTACCGTAATACAAAATATGAACAGAAGAGAGACAGGAGAGAGAGTTACCGTAATACAAAATAAGAACAGAAGAGCTTTAGCTTTTATGTTCCATGTGGAAATTAGCCACATTGTTTATGAGCAGAGAGGTTGCTGAGCTCTAAGCAGGTCAGTTTAGGTGGAGAGAGAGTAGAGAGAGATCTTTCCTAAGAGGAGATGTCGTAGAGGCAGATCTTTCCTAAGAGGAGGCGTCAGTTTAGGTGGAGAGAGAGTAGAGAGAGATCTTTCCTAAGAGGAGGTGTCAGTTTAGGTGGAGAGAGAGCAGAGGGAGATCTTTCCTAAGAGGAGGGGTCAGTTTAGGTGGAGAGAGAGCAGAGGGAGATCTTTCCTAAGAGAAGGGGTCAGTTTAGGTGGAGAGAGAGTAGAGGGAGATCTTTCCTAAGAGGAGGGGTCAGTTTAGGTGGAGAGAGAGAGCAGAGGGAGATCTTTCCTAAGAGGAGGGGTCAGTTTAGGTGGAGAGAGAGCAGAGGGAGATCTTTCCTAAGAGGAGGGGTCAGTTTAGGTGGAGAGAGAGCAGAGGGAGATCTTTCCTAAGAGGAGGGGTCAGTTTAGGTGGAGAGAGAGCAGAGGGAGATCTTTCCTAAGAGGAGGGGTCAGTTTAGGTGGAGAGAGAGCAGAGAGAGATCTTTCCTAAGAGGAGGGGTCAGTTTAGGTGGAGAGAGAGAGCAGAGGGAGATCTTTCCTAAGAGGAGGGGTCAGTTTAGGTGGAGAGAGAGCAGAGGGAGATCTTTCCTAAGAAGAGGGGTCAGTTTAGGTGGAGAGAGAGCAGAGGGAGATCTTTCCTAAGAGGAGGGGTCAGTTTAGGTGGAGAGAGAGCAGAGGGAGATCTTTCCTAAGAGGAGGGGTCAGTTTAGGTGGAGAGAGAGCAGAGGGAGATCTTTCCTAAGAGGAGGCGTCAGTTTAGGTGGAGAGAGAGCAGAGGGAGATCTTTCATAAGAAGAGGGGTCAGTTTAGGTGGAGAGAGAGCAGAGGGAGATCTTTCCTAAGAGGAGGGGTCAGTTTAGGTGGAGAGAGAGCAGAGGGAGATCTTTCCTAAGAGGAGGGGTCAGTTTAGGTGGAGAGAGAGCAGAGGACCATGAGTGATAAAAACATGACTTTACAGCTACACAACCATGTTTCATTACTGTTATGTGGTGTACTGCACTGGCACACACTCCCTTCCTCCTGTCCTCTCCCCTCCCCTGTTTATCCTATACAACGCCAAACCAACTTGATACAGAACAACTTGATCCCTGATCGTATCTAAACCTTGAGATACTGAACAGTACCACGTTGTCCATGGCAGGGATTGAACCCCTAGACCATTTAATCACTAGTGCTGCAGAAAAGAGCTTTGACAAAGCGGCCTGATTCTCGCATGATAACATGACACTGTGGAATAGACTCCTCTCCTCTCGCCAACACATAAATCCCTGATCCTCTCTCTCTCTCTCTGTCTGCCCAGCCCTCCTCTCCTGTCCTCTCCCCTCCCCTCCTCTGGCCAACACATAAATCAGTCCTCAGCCCGGCCTTCAGACAGTCCAGTGGAATCTCCACAGACAGACAGATGAATTAACTCCATACTGTTTTACACCACTTCCCTTCCATTATCCCTGTTTTCCACTTTGTCATGATGGGGTGGGAAGCAGCACTCCCTATCCCCCCTATCCCCCTGTCCCCCCTGCCTTCAGAACAAGCCCAGCTGTTTTCTATGGTCTCATTAAGGCCTCAGTGTTTAGTGGGTTTAAGGCTTCAGCCTCCTGTCTCCTCCACCAGGTAGTAGCAGTCCAGGACATGAGAAGGAACGCAGCCAACAGGACAACACATGTAGCCAAGAGGAGGAGAAGAGGAGGAGGGGAGAGGAGGAGAAGGAGGAGGGGGACAAGGAGGGGGAGGAGGTGGGTGGGGAGGATGAGGAGGGGGACAAGGAGGGGGAGGAGGAGAGGGAAGAGGCGGAGGAGGAGAGGGAAGAGGAGGAGGAGGAGGAGGAGGAGGAGAGGGAAGAGGAGGAGGAGGGGGAGGAGGGGGGGGGGAGGAGGAGGAGGCGAGGGAAGAGGAGGAGGAGGGTGGGGAGGAGGATACTTCCATTCACCCCAGTGGATGTGGAGATGGGAGAGAGGGAGGTGAGGGATGGAGGCCGGAAAGGAGGAATCTGCTGTACAATGTATCTTATATCATTTCCAGTTCACTTATCAGCAGGAAAGTTTCCAGCTGTGAAATAAATAGCTCATGTGCTGTTGCTCATCCTGAGGTTTTCTCCTCTCCTCTCTCTAACCATGTTAAGCTGTTTCATATCACCTTAGAGCAGAGAGAAAGCGAGTGTGAGAGAAGAGAGAGAGAGAGAGAGAGAGAGAGAGAGAGAGAGAGAGAGAGTTGCAGACAGAGCAACCTGTTGTTGATTATGCTGCGTAGCATACAGATCCACAGGAGGCTACAGCACTTCTCCTCCCGGTGGTTTTATTCCTGTATAACCTGTCAGTCTGTCAGCCAGTCCACCTGGCTGTTTACTGGGCTGCAGGGATGCTGCTGATACTGGTGGACCAGGTCCACATCCAGCTGCAACTGGGCCAGGCCAGCTCAATGGCACCACCAACCGGGCCGGGCCGGGCCAGCTCAATGGCACCACCAACCGGGCCGGTCCAGCTCAATGGCACCACCAACCGGGCCGGGCCGGGCCAGCTCAATGGCACCACCAACCGGGCCGGGCCAGCTCAATGGCACCACCAACCGGGCCAGGCCAGCTCAATGGCAGCTTAACCGGCACCACCAACCGGGCCAGGCCAGCTCAATGTCACCACCAACCGGGCCAGGCCAGCTCAATGGCACCACAAACCAGGCCAGCTCAATGGCAACACATAGGCAGCAACACCCTAACCTTTATAGGAGCTAGTTAACGCTCTGCTAATGCTCTGCACAGGAATCCTGATTGGTTAGAGTCCATAGATATACACTGAGTGCTCTTTCCATGACATAGACTGACCAGGTGAATACAGGTGACAGCTATGATCCCTTATTGATGTCACTTGTTAAATCCATTTCAACATGGACCAGCATCCCTATGGAACGCTTTTGACACGTTGTAGATTCCATGCCCCGACGAATTGAGGCTGTTCTGAGGGTAAAAGGGGGTGCAACTCAACATTAGGAAGGTGTTCCTAATGTTTTGTATAATCAGTGTAGCACATAAAATGTTCAAGAAAGCGGAATAGCTGTGTGTGGAATGCAGTGTTGTTAAAGGCAGAGGTATTTAAATGATGCCATTAGTGATGCACACAATGTATGGCACAGGAGGGTCTGAAATCAATCAGAGGGTCGACAGCTTTATGAAATGCCCCCCCCCAAGGTTCCATTCTATGGCCTGTCGTTTTTACACTGTATATTGGAGGGAATGTAAAATCTGATATTTGTGCACTATCCGATTCATCTTTTTACTCCACAGTCCTTTTTGGAGAGCTTTTCCACTCCTCTCCGCCTATTAACACCAGAGATAGCTGGATGTGTTCGTGTGAACTCTGAAGAACCTCTTTCTCTCCAGGCATCCAGAGATAGGGGCCACAGACAGTGCTCCAGCCCCCAGCCTGCCCTCCCTGCTCCCCCAGCCACATCTGCACAGCTTTCCTCCCTGGCCTGGCCCTGGTTCCTCCAACATCCAACAGAGTAGATCACGGAGCAGAGCAGAGCAGCTTTTATGGAGATGGAACGCTGTCAAAAGATGAATCTCATCAGAACTCTAATAAATGAATACGGTCACATGCAGGCTACACATCCATGTCATTATCCTCAGTTCACAATCTCTGGGGCTGCGGCCCAAATGGTACCCTATTCCCTATATAGTGCACTACTTGAATGGGCCCAGGTCAAACGTAGTGCCCTATATAAGGAACAGGGTGTGGTTTGGGAGGGATGCTGTGAGTGGGAGCGCTCTGACACGGCACCACAGTGCATCCATGTGTTTCCACTCTGCAGGTTGAGAAGGATGAAACTGATCCTCACAACAAAACACATCAACTATTAACAAGCAGAGACGGATTTATAGCTATCACAGGGAAAACTACAAATCCTTTGTGGATGGAGCCTAATCCAGGAAATTCCAGGCGGATAGAATCTGCTATGTCATCAGGATAAGGACCTCTCTCTCTGCACGATACTAAGCAGCTAACCTCTCCAGCTTTTTACACCCAGGTCCTATAGGATTCTCTGGAAGTCCAGTCAGCTCTTACCCCTCTACTTCCTGCCACGTTTAACGTGTTGCCTTCAAACGTAGCCTCTTTGAGCTCACCGTGTGCTAAGAGAGGAGAAAAGGCAGGACTCGTGGAAGAAAGATGGCGGAACTTCCGCCGTGTCGTTGGGATGTCAAAAGAAGGCCTTGTTCAGGAGTGACGTTCCTTTCGCTTCTCGCGCAAGTGTTTTTATTAGGAACACCCTTCCTTTCAATCAAACACAAAGTGCTGCTTTAACCCACCAGCGGACTGTCAGTGCTGCTTTAACCCACCAGCGGACTGTCAGTGCTGCTTTAACCCACCAGCGGACTGTCAGTGCTGCTTTAACCCACCAGCGGACTGTCAGTGCTGCTTTAACCCACCAGCGGACTGTCAGCGCTGCTTTAACCCACCAGCGGACTGTCAGTGCTGCTTTAACCAGAGGACTGTCAGTGGTTCTTTAACCAACAGTCAGTGTTGCTTTAACCCTGCCGAGGACTGTCAGTGTTGCTTTAACCCAGCCGAGGACTGTCAGTGATGCTTTAACCCAGCCGAGGACTGTCAGTGGTGCTTTAACCCACCAGAGGACTGTCAGTGGTGCTTTAACCCAGCCGAGGACTGTCAGTGTTGCTTTAACCCAGCCGAGGACTGTCAGTGCTGCTTTAACCCAGCAGAGGACTGTCAGTGGTGCTTTAACCCAGCCGAGGACTGTCAGTGTTGCTTTAACCCAGCCGAGGACTGTCAGTGCTGCTTTAACCCAGCCGAGGACTGTCAGTGGTGCTTTAACCCACCAGAGGACTGTCAGTGCTGCTTTAACCAGAGGACTGTCAGTGCTGCTTTAACCCACCAGCTGACTGTCAGTGCTGCTTTAAACAGAGAACTGTCAGTGGTGCTTTAATCAGATGACTGTCAGTGCTGCTTTAATCAGAGGACTGTCAGTGCGTGGCCTACCAAGAATAGAGCAACAACCCAAGAAGGTGGAGTGGCTTCCACATATCTTAAGGTATAGCGCTAATTTAAACCTCATACCTTAAAGTATATCGCTAATTTAAACCTCATACCTTAAGGTATAGCGCTAATTTAAACCTCATACCTTAAGGTATAGCGCTAATTTAAATCTCATACCTTAAGGTATAGCGCTAATTTAAACCTCATACCTTAAGGTATAGCGCTAATTTAAACCTCATACCTTAAGGTATAGCGCTAATTTAAACCTCATACCTTAAGGTATAGCGCTAATTTAAACCTCATACCTTAAGGTATAGCGCTAATTTAAACCTCATACCTTAAGGTATAGCGCTAATTTAAACCTCATACCTTAAGGTATAGCGCTAATTTAAAAAGGCTGGGTCCTCAGCCCCTACTGCCCAGACTCTACTAGTGCTGGGTACACTGAGAGATCAAGGTCTGACACAGCAACACACACACATACACACGTTATGGCATGACATGGAGATCAAACACGCCTGTTACCATGGTTACCATGCCTCTCTGTGAAGAGATCACTCACGGTGACCCTGTGGCGAACCTGCGGAGACCACAGTCTGGTCGTGTGTATGTGTGCCCCAGTCTGGTCTGGTCTGCAGCACTGGTTCTGGTTCTGTTTTCATTCCCTAACCCTAACCACTGGTTCTGGTTCTGTTTTCATTCCCTAACCCTAACCACTGGTTCTGGTTCTGTTTTCATTCCCTAACCCTAACCACTGGTTCTGGTTCTGTTTTCATTCCCTAACCCTAACCACTGGTTCTGGTTCTATTTTCATTCCCTAACCCTAACCACTGGTTCTGGTTCTGTTTTCATTAACCCTAACCACTGGTTCTGGTTCTATTTTCATTCCCTAATCCTAACCACTGGTTCTGTTTTCATTCCCTAACCCTAACCACTGGTTCTGGTTCTGGAGTGAGAGGTGTGGAGATGGGGGCAGAGAAGAGGAGATGGGGGGGGTTCCACAATGTGGTAAGT
Source organism: Coregonus lavaretus (assembly GCF_964263955.1). Lineage (NCBI taxonomy): Eukaryota > Metazoa > Chordata > Actinopteri > Salmoniformes > Salmonidae > Coregonus > Coregonus lavaretus. The sequence goes on along the minus strand of NW_028156093.1, from coordinate 52,272 downwards.
AGGGAAGAGGGTGGAGAGGCCCAGGAGGAGGGGTGTGATTGGGGGGGTATCAGGTGGTGAGTAGGGGAGGCCCAGGGGAAAGGAGGAGGAGGATGGTGGAGGTCTGGCTATTCCTCCAGGGTTCCCACCAGGGAGGCTGACTGGCCTCAGTCAGGTAAGGCCACCGACATATCATCATCTGACTCTTATTAGCAGCGTTTTGGCTGGTTGTGAGGGGCAGAGGGTTGAAGAGGGGTAGAGGGCTACAGAGGGTGGAGGAGGGGTAGAGGACTACAGAGGGTTGAGGAGGATTGAGGGGGGGTAGAGGGCTGAGGAGGTTTGAGGGGGGTAGAGGGCTGAGGAGGGTTGAGGGGGGTAGAGGACTACAGAGGGCTGAGGAGGGTTGAGGGGGGTAGAGGGCTGAGGAGGGTTGAGGGGGGTAGAGGGCTGAGGAGGGTTGAGGGGGGTAGAGGGCTGAGGAGGGTTGAGGGGGGGTAGACGACTACAGAGGGCTGAGGAGGGTTGAGGGGGGTAGAGGACTACAGAGGGCTGAGGAGGTTTGAGGGGTGTAGAGGACTACAGAGGGCTGAGGAGGGTTGAGGGGGGTAGAGGGCTGAGGAGGGTTGAGGGGGGGTAGAGGGCTGAGGAGGGTTGAGGGGGGTAGAGGGCTGAGGAGGGTTGAGGGGGGTAGAGGGCTGAGGAGGGTTGAGGGGGGGTAGAGGGCTGAGGAGGGTTGAGGGGGTAGAGGGCTGAGGAGGGTTGAGGGGGGTAGAGGGCTGAGGAGGGTTGAGGGGGGTAGAGGGCTGAGGAGGGTTGAGGGGGTAGAGGGCTGAGGAGGGTTGAGGGGGGGTAGAGGGCTGAGGAGGGTTGAGGGGGTAGTGGGCTGAGGAGGGTTGAGGGGGGTAGAGGGCTGAGGAGGGTTGAGGGGGGTAGAGGGCTGAGGAGGGTTGTATACAGGTCTGACAACAGCGCTGTGCTCTGATGGCTTGACGCTCTCCAGCAACCCAAAACTGTAATGGTTCCAATTTGTTCCAGCTAATTTATCACCTGCCTGTTGGGTAGATGACTGCTGGCTAGGAGAACCTGGTCCTCTCTCTCTCTCTCTCTCTCTCTCTCTCTCCAACTGGTAGCTGTTACTCCTCCAACCTTCTCTCATTGACCCTTTCATACAAGAGAATGAGACAGAAAATGGAGAGTGAGCAGGAAACTCACCCGGGACCTCTAGGGCCGACAGAAGACTGTCAGGAAGAGAAGAAGAAGGGAGAGGGGGATTGAAGAGGAGGAGAGGGCTGGTCAAGCTTTGAACCCTCACTGCAGCTGCCTTCCTCTGTGTGTGTGTGTTGTGTTGTGTGTGTGTGTGTGTGTGTGTGTGTGTGTGATGAGCAGGCCACGCGGCACAGCGAGGCGAGGCATGGTGAGGGTCAGATCTGAAACCTCATCCCGTTTACATCCCAGTACACACACACACACACACACACGTTACAAGTGTTTCCACTCTGCAGGTTACATCCTTGGAAGGGGAGCTGTGATTGGTCTCGCCCTGTGCTCTCTGTAAACGCTGGGTAAATTGCTGGCAGCTTGCTGTAAACACATGAACACGCTGTACACTAGCTGTGGCCTTGTGGCGGTCTGGTCTGGTCTGATGGCGGTTTGCGCCTTGTTTGAAAGAGACGGAGAGTGAAACAGAAACAGCATCAAATCAGAGGGGCCTTAGGGAACAGAACAGAATACTACCTGGGCTATGTCCCAAATGGCACCCTATTCCCTATATAGTGCACTACTTTTGACCAGAGCCCTATGGCTCTGGGCCACTTTATAAAGTAGTGCACACAAAACCTTTTTATCCTCCCTCCCTCCCTCCCTCCCTCCCTCCCTCCCTCCCTCCCTCCATCCATCCATCCATCCATCCACAGGAAGAGGCTGCTCTCCCCTCCCTCCCTCTCTCCCTCCCTCCCTCCCTCCCTCCATCCACAGGAAGAGGCTGCATTCCTCTCCCTCCCTCCCTCTCTCCATTCACAGGAAGAGGCTGCTCTCCTCCCTCCCTCCCTCCCTCCATCCATCCACAGGAAGAGGCTGCTCTCCCCTCCCTCCCTCCCTCCCTCCATCCATCCACAGGAAGAAGCTGCTCTCCCCTCCCTCCCTCCACAGGAAGAGGCTGCTCTTCTCCCTCCCTCCCTCCACAGGAAGAGGCTGCTCTCCTCTCTCCCTCCCTCCCTCCCTCCCTCCATCCACAGGAAGAGGCTGCTCACCTCTCTCCCTCCCTCCCTCCCTCACTCCATCCACAGGAAGAGGCTGCTCTCCTCTCTCCCTCCCTCCCTCACTCCATCCACAGGAAGAGGCTGCTCTCCTCTCTCCCTCCCTCACTCCATCCACAGGAAGAGGCTGCTCTCCTCTCTCCCTCCCTCCCTCCCTCCCTCCCTCCCTCTCTCCATCCACAGGAAGAGGCTGCTCTCCTCTCTCCATCCCTCTCTCCGTCCACAGGAAGAGGCTGCTCTCCTCTCTCCCTCCCTCTCTCCATCCATAGGAAGAGGCTGCTCACCTCTCTCCCTCCCTCCCTCCCTCTCTCCATCCACAGGAAGAGGCTGCTCTCCTCTCTCCCTCCCTCCCTCCCTCCATCCACAGGAAGAGGCTGCTCTCCTCTCTCCCTCCCTCCCTCCCTCACTCCATCCATAGGAAGAGGCTGCTCTCCTCTCTCCTCCCCTCCCTCCCTCCCTCTCTCCATCCACAGGAAGAGGCTGCTCTCCTCTTTCCCTCCCTCCCTCTCTCCATCCACAGGAAGAGGCTGCTCTCCTCTCTCCCTCCCTCCCTCCATCCACAGGAAGAGGCTGCTCTCCTCCCTCCCTCCCTCCCTCCCTCCCTCCCTCTCTCCATCCACAGGAAGAGGCTGCTCTCCTCTCTCCCTCTCTCCCTCCCTCCCTCACTCCATCCACAGGAAGAGTCTGCTCTCCTCCAGAGCCAGTAAACCAAACAGCACAGCTAATTGAGAATGCCTTCCTCCTCCACTCTCGAGTCTCCCGTGTTTCTAAAGGGAGGTAGATAGGGGTGAGGGAGGGAGGGAGAGAGGAGCGGGTAGGGAGGGAGGGATGGAGGGAGTAGAGGGGGGAGCGGGTAGGGAGGGAGGGAGGAGTGGGGGAAGAGGGAGGGAGGGAGGGAGGGAGGGAGGGAGGGAGGGAGGAGAGGGAGGGAGGGACCAGTAGTAGCATGTAAGGACAGAACCTGACGCAGGGCTATCCCTCACTGGGCCTGGATCCTTTCTGAACCTAGTGTGTGTGTGTGTGTGTGTGTGTGTGTGTCATGCTCCAGACAAGGCTGCTGTCTCTTCAACGGTTCAAGGTGAACAGCTCAGTGTTACTGAACCCATGGATTGATATGATCTCACTGATCTACAAAGCCACAGCATAGTTAGTCATGTAACTACATAACTATCTACAGTACCGCCAGGTAATCATGTTTTACATAATAACTTAATCACTACAAGACCATCAGACATCCTGTGCAGTCTCTCACAAGAACCACAACTGACAATGAAGGTTAGAGGACATGACAGAAATATGTCCACCACATACAGGATCTGAATTGATTGGACCTCAAGACAGCACTCACATAGCTGAACATGTGGGTTTGTATGTGCTTGTGTGGGTGTGTGTGTGTGTGGTGTGTGTGTGTGTGTGTGTGTGTGTGTGTGTGTGTGTGTGTGTGTGTCTGGTGTGTGTGTGTGTGTGTGTGTGTGTGTCTGGTGTGTGTGGTGTCTGGCGTGTGTGTGTGTGTGTGTGTGTGTGTGTGTGTGTGTGTGTGTGTGTGTGTGTGTGTGTGGTGTCTGTGTGTGTGTGTGTGTGTGTGTGTGTGTGTGTGTGTGTGTGTGTGTGTGTGTGTGTGTGTGGTGTGGTGTGGTGTGGTGTGTGTGTGTGTGTGTGTGTCTGGTGTATGTGGTGTGTGTGTCTGGTGTGTGTGTGTCTGTGTGTGTGTGTGTGTGTGGTGTGGTGTGTGTGTGTGTGTGTGTGTGTCTGGTGTGTGTGTGGTGTTTGTGTGTGTGTGTGTGTGTGTGTCTGGTGTGTGTCTGGTGTGTGTGTGCGTCTGGTGTGTGTCTGGTGTGTGTGTGTGTATGTGAGGTGTGTGAGACATCCTACTGAGAGACATCCCAGAGAGGCATCCCAGAGACATCCTACAGAGAGACGTCCTACAGAGAGACATCCTAGAGACATCCTACAGAGAGACATCCTACAGAGAGACATCCTACAGAGAGACAGCTCAGAGACATCCTACAGAGATACGTCCTACAGAGAGACATCCTACAGAGAGACATCCTACAGAGAGACATCCTACAGAGAGACATCCTACAGAGAGACGTCCTACAGAGAGACGTCCTACAGAGAGACAGCTCAGAGACATCCTACAGAGATACGTCCTACAGAGAGACATCCTACAGAGAGACATCCTACAGAGAGACATCCTACAGAGAGACAGCTCAGAGACATCCTACAGAGATACGTCCTACAGAGAGACATCCTACAGAGAGACATCCTAGAGACATCCTACAGAGAGACATCCTACAGAGAGACATCCTACAGAGAGACAGCTCAGATACGTCCTACAGAGAGACGTCCTACAGAGAGACGTCCTACAGAGAGACATCCTACAGAGAGACATCCTACAGAGAGACATCCTACAGAGAGACATCCTACAGAGAGACATCCTACAGAGAGACAGCTCAGAGACATCCTACAGAGATACGTCCTACAGAGAGACATCCTACAGAGAGACATCCTACAGAGAGACATCCTACAGAGAGACGTCCTACAGAGAGACATCCTACAGAGAGACGTCCTACAGAGAGACAGCCCAGAGACATCCTACAGAGAGACATCCTATAGAGAGACATCCTACAGAGAGACATCCTCCATAGATACGTCCTATAGAGAGACGTCCTACAGAGAGACGTCCTACAGAGACATCCTACAGAGAGACATCCTACAGAGAGACATCCTACATAGATACGTCCTATAGAGAGACATCCTACAGAGAGACGTCCTACAGAGAGACGTCCTACAGAGAGACGTCCTACAGAGAGACATCCTAGAGAGAGACATCCTACAGAGAGACATCCTACAGAGATACGTCCTACAGAGAGACATCCTACAGAGAGACATCCTAGAGAGAGACGTCCTACAGAGAGACATCCTACAGAGAGATGTCATCATCTGGACACAGAGCAGAGAAGGAAGTCTTTGTGTGTGATGTGTCAGCCTCTGGAGGTGAATGTGTGGGGTTGTGGGGTTGGACTCCCTGCAGAGATGCTTCAGTACTTCAAACCCTTCTAATGTCCATGAGTGGCTCCATGCTTAGCTGATGAACAGCAGTGGACATCTCCCCTGACAGGAGTTGAGAACTGATGCTTTTAACTTGAGAGTGAGTGTGTGTGAGTGTGTGTGCACTTGTTTTCCTACATTATCAGGACCCCAATGTCCTCACATTTCACCTTCATGTCCTGACAAGGAAGGAAAACTATAACTAAATAACTTTTTTCAGGTCCTGAATTTGTTCAAATGCTATTTTAAGCTTAAGGGTTAGGTTTAGGGTTTTAGGGTTAGGGTTAGGGTTAGAGATTAGGGAAAATAAGATTTCTAATGGCGAAAACATTGTATACTCCAAAAAGTCCTGACATTTCAGGAAAACACAGCTGTGTGTGTGTGTGTGTGTGTGTGTGTGTGTGTGTGTGTGTAGGGCGTGAGTATAGACTGTGTGTACTGTAGAGTGTGTGTGAATTGAGTGTGTGTGAGTTCAGTACAGCTCTCCTCACCTGGTCCATTGAGGAAGTCTTTGATCTGTAGAAAGGCCAGAGGAGGGGGGATGCCTGTCTGACTGTCAGTCTCTCCTGCTACTGTCTGGAGCCAGAACACACTGTAGTCTAACGCCTCCGGGAGAGACTTCCCTGGATCTGGAGAGAGGAGGAGAGGGAGAGGGAGCGCGAGAGAGAGAGAGGGAGGGAGGGAGCGCGAGAGAGAGAGAGGGAGGGAGCGTGAGAGAGAGAGAGCGAGAGTGAGAGAGAAAGAGAGAGAAAAGATAACAAATAAAGAGAGAAAGAGAGAAAATAGAAAAGAGAGAGATGATATTATTATTTTGAAAGTGACCGTGATACATCAAAAGCTACACAAGCTCAAGTCCCCCTCCTCTCACCCAGACACTTATAGTCGGAGGAGACTCCCCTCAGAGCCACATCGAACACGGACACTTCCATCCTCTGTTTACGGTGGTGACAGCTGAGCAGGGCCGAGGGTTGGACAACCTGGATGTAGAGTAGAGGCTCCAGGACCAGGTCTCCAGCCCCTCTCCTCCCAGGCTGCCTCACGATGGTGACCCCCAGGGCCTGGCGGGCTGATGAACGGCTGGGGGCAGGCAGGGAGTCCAGGGAGAGCAGGGAGCCGCGGGGCCCCTGGGGCTGGGGAGAGGTGTTACTGTTCAGGAGGTCCTCTGCTGTCAGGCCTGAGAGAGGGACCAGGGTAGGAGGGCCTGGGTTGGGGGAGGAGGAGGCTGGGGCTGGGGTAGGGGTGGTGTAGCCCGGGGTGTCTGGCTGGTTCAGGGCACTCTTCCCTGTCGTCCTGTCTCCATCCTTCTTCTCAGGCGAGGCGGGGGGGGTCTCTTTAGGGGCCTTGGCTAGAGTAGAGCAGGCATAGGTCATGAGAGAGAGTTTACTAGCGGTCAGGAAGATGTCGAAGGGGATGAAGGAGAGGTTCTTGATGATGGTGGACTTCCTGGAGGGTCTAGCGATGCGGTGGTGGGAGGCTCCACTCTGATGCTCTATCTGGACAATACGGATCCTGGCGCTGTCACTGCCGAACCCACTGTCCTGGACCCCGCTGTGACGGGAGGACGAGTCCACACCGCAAGGTCCTGATGAGGAGCTACACTGCTGCTCGCCACGCTGCACCTGGGGGGGGACACAGAGAGAGACGCGCACACACACACGCTTTTTAGCAGTACTGTGACATCACAGGACCAACCCAACCAACTGAGAGGCTCTTTGGTGACTGTGTTTCTTGTTCAGCTCGATCTTTACAAGGGCCCTAAACAAATATCTGGGTGATTGAAACCATGAATAAACTGACCGAAACATCAGAACACAGTTACAGACATTAAAGGAGAAAACCTCAGAGGCTTTTTCTGTGGTCTTAAAATAATTTTGCACTTCTTACGAAATGTGACATGTGCCTTTTAAAAGTTTTTCCCAGGAAGGCAGATCTGATTGTTTGGAACAATGACTGTGGCCAGTGGGGTGGAATGGCTTGTGCACCAATGTTATGGATGTTAGAGTCCCAGCCTTTGTCTCTGTGGGGATAGGAGTGGCATGGCAACAATGACAAATGGGAATAAGTCAATGTGGTCTATACTGCCAGGTTTAATAACATGACTGTCTTAGAGCAGCCTCCTGAGAGTTACAGTGGGGAGAACAAGTATTTGATACACTGCCGATTTTGCAGGTTTTCCTACTTACAAAGCATGTAGAGGTCTGTAATTTTTATCATAGGTACACTTCAACTGTGAGAGACGGAATCTAAAACAAAAATCCTGAAAACCACATTGTATGATTTTTAAGTAATTAATTTGCATTTTATTGCATGACCTAAGTATTTGATCACCTACCAACCAGTAAGAATTCCGGCTCTCACAGACCTGTTAGTTTTTCTTTAAGAAGCCATCCTGTTCTCCACTCATTACCTGTATTAACTGCACCTGTTTGAACTCGTTACCTGTATAAAAGACACCTGTCCACACACTCAATCAAACAGACTCCAACCTCTCCACAACGGCCAAGACCAGAGAGCTGTGTAAGGACATCAGGGATAAAATTGTAGACCTGCACAAGGCTGGGATGGGCTACAGGACAATAGGCAAGCAGCTTGGTGAGAAGGCAACAACTGTTGGCGCAATTATTAGAAAATGGAAGAAGTTCATTTTCCATGTGTATTGTGTTCCGTCTCTCACAGTTGAAGTGTACCTATGATAAACATTACAGACCTCTACATGCTTTGTAAGTAGGAAAACTTACAAAATCGGCAGTGTATCAAATACTTGTTCTCCCCACTGTATATGATGTGGTCTATACTGCCAGGTTTAATAACATGACTGTCTTAGAGCAGTCTCCTGAGAGTTCTCTGATGTGCTCTATACTGCCAGGTTAAATAACATGACTGTCTTAGAGCAGTCTCCTGAGAGTTCTCTGATGTGGTCTATACTGCCAGGTTTAATAACATGACTGTCTTAGAGCAGCCTCCTGAGAGTTCTCTGATGTGGTCTATACTGCCAGGTTTAATAACATGACTGTCTTAGAGCAGTCTCCTGAGAGTTCTCTGATGTGGTCTATACTGCCAGGTTTAATAACATGACTGTCTTAGAGCAGCCTCCCTGAGAGTTCTCTGATGTGGTCTATACTGCCAGGTTTAATAACATGACTGTCTTAGAGCAGTCTCCTGAGAGTTCTCTGATGTGGTCTATACTGCCAGGTTTAATAACATGACTGTCTTAGAGCAGCCTCCTGAGAGTTCTCTGATGTGGTCTATACTGCCAGGTTTAATAACATGACTGTCTTAGAGCAGTCTCCTGAGAGTTCTCTGATGTGGTCTATACTGCCAGGTTTAATAACATGACTGTCTTAGAGCAGTCTCCTGAGAGTTCTCTGATGTGGTCTATACTGCCAGGTTTAATAACATGACTGTCTTAGAGCAGCCTCCTGAGAGTTCTCTGATGTGGTCTATACTGCCAGGTTTAATAACATGACTGTCTTAGAGCAGCCTCCCTGAGAGTTCTCTGATGTGGTCTATACTGCCAGGTTTAATAACATGACTGTCTTAGAGCAGTCTCCTGAGAGTTCTCTGATGTGGTCTATACTGCCAGGTTTAATAACATGACTGTCTTAGAGCAGCCTCCCTGAGAGTTCTCTGATGTGGTCTATACTGCCAGGTTTAATAACATGACTGTCTTAGAGCAGTCTCCTGAGAGTTCTCTGATGTGGTCTATACTGCCAGGTTTAATAACATGACTGTCTTAGAGCAGCCTCCTGAGAGTTCTCTGATGTGGTCTATACTGCCAGGTTTAATAACATGACTGTCTTAGAGCAGCCTCCCTCACATCTCTAACAGAACCTATCTGATGTTAGTTAATGATAATGGTAGAAAGTCCCCAGTACATGAACATGAGAATTAATCCATAAAGAATCTGCTTTAGAGAAGCTCTCTGTGTCCAGCCTTGTCTCCCGTCCCCCTCCCCATTTGACCAACCTGCACATGGTTCCTATTACCCCAACCCCTTCCCTCTATTTTTCTTTGTCTGTCTCCCTCTCTCTCTCTACTCAGCCTGTTCTCTCAGCAGTCTTTCAGTCTCCCTCTCCACAGACTGTTCTCTCAGCAGTCTTTCAGTCTCTCTCTCCACACTCTTCTCTCAGCAGTCTTTCAGTCTCCCTCTCCTCTCTCCCTCAGCCTGTTCTCTCAGCAGTCTTTCAGTCTCCCTCCCTCTCTCTCCTCAGCCTGTTCTCTCAGCAGTCTTTCAGTCTACCTCTCCCTCTCTCTCCTCACCCTGTTCTCTCAGCAGTCTTTCAGTCTCCCTCTCTCTCTCTCCTCAGCCTGTTCTCTCAGCAGTCTTTCAGTCTCCCTCTCTCTCCTCAGCCTGTTCTCTCAGCAGTCTTTCAGTCTCCCTCCCTCTCTCTCCTCAGCCTGTTCTCTCAGCAGTCTTTCAGTCTACCTCTCCCTCTCTCTCCTCAGCCTGTTCTCTCAGCAGTCTTTCAGTCTACCTCTCCCTCTCTCTCCTCACCCTGTTCTCTCAGCAGTCTTTCAGTCTCCCTCTCTCTCTCTCCTCAGCCTGTTCTCTCAGCAGTCTTTCAGTCTCCCTCCCTCTCTCTCCACAGCCTGTTCTCTCAGCAGTCTTTCAGTCTCCCTCTCTCTCCTCAGCCTGTTCTCTCAGCAGTATTTCAGTCTCCCTCTCCCTCTCTCTCCTCAGCCTGTTCTCTCACCAGTCTTTCAGTCTCCCTCTCCCTCTCTCTCCTCAGCCTGTTCTCTCAGCAGTATTTCAGTCTCCCTCTCTCTCCTCAGCCTGTTCTCTCAGCAGTCTTTCAGTCTCCCTCTCTCTCCTCATCCTGTTCTCTCAGCTGCCTCGATCTCTCCCACTACATCCAGCGTTCCTCCTTCCTGAGAGTTAAATGTATACTATGTCAGTATAGGATATAGTGTTTCAGGCCTCCAGTCATATACTGAGCCCACTGGCACAGCTTTAAACAGAATGCCTGAGTTATTAGATATTTCCTATTCTAAACAGTGTCATCAAAGGCTAAAAACAAGAACCATATAAACACAGTTCAGGGCTTCCATACAGTCCCTGTGCCAAAACCTCTCTCTTCTCCAACTAATGAGGAAAGGATGTGCTCTCTGTCTGTGTCTCTCTGTCTCTTTTTTCTACAGAAATGTAACATTTTCCAAGCATTGCAATAGAGGCAGTAACGACCACTAGACACTCTGCTCCATGTGTATTGTGTTAGGGGGAACTTGTAATTGGTTAAGGTATCCGGCGAACGCAAACATCCACCTCCTCGTCAGAACGGAAGAGGGTGAATAAGTAGAGCAGCTGCCGGGAGGAACAGAGAAGAAAACCACTGATTCTCTCTCTCTCTCTCTCTCTCTCTCTCTCTCTCTCTCTCTCTCTCTCTCTCTCTCTCTCTCTCTCTCTCTCTCTCTCTCTCTCTCTCTCTCTCTCTCTCTCTCTCTCTCTCTCTCTCTCGCGCTCCCCCCTCTCTCTCTCTCTCTCTCTCTCTCTCTCTCTCTCTCTCTCTCTCTCTCTCTCTCTCACTCACTCACTCACTCACTCACTCACTCACTCACTCTCTGTGGGTAACAGGGTTTCCAGCCCAGTCTACTCTGTTCCTCACCAATACAGCCATGAGACTGCTTGCTAAGATACTACTACTTTCTCTAAATATAGATAGATGCACATAAGAGGTTCTAGACCTATTATTTTCTTGGAAACAAATCAACATAATGTAAGTACTTCAGGAATTAGCTAACGAAGTTGTCAAGGTAGATGGCAAGAAGAATCCCCTGTAGCTCAGTTGATAGAGCATGGCGTTTGCAACGCCAGGGTTGTGGGTTCGTTTTCCCACGGGGGGCCAGTATGAAAATGTATGCACTCACTAACTGTAAGTCGCTCTGGATAAGGGCGTCTGCTAAAATGACTAAAATGTAAAATGTAAGAATGGAGGGAAAAAGAACATAAGAAAACTTGCACGCACACAGTCACACACACACCCCTAGTATTGGCTGCTTCCATCGGTCTCCTAGACAGCTATTTGTCTCCCTTGTGAACACATCAAGGTTGTTATAATTACCATCCTGAACCTAGAAACATATCAGGAAGTAAAGTAACTTTTTCCACATGTTGTTGTGTTTCAGCCTGAATTTAAAATGGATTACATTTAGATTTGGTGTCACTACCCTACATACTGTACAATACCCCATAATGTCAAAGTGGAATTATGTTTTTAGAAAATGTTTACCAATTAATTACAAATGAAAAGCTGAAATGTCTTGAGTCAATAAGTATTAAACCATTTGTTATGGCAAGCCTAATATAAGTTCAGGAGTAAACATTTGCTTAACAAGTCACATACAGTGGCTTGCGAAAGTATTCACCCCCCTTGGCATTTTTCCTATTTTGTTGCCTTACAACCTGGAATTAAAATTGATTTTTGGGGGGTTTGTATCATTTGATTTACACAACATGCCTACCACTTTGAAGATGCAAAATATTTTTTCTTGTGAAATAAACAAGAAATAAGACAAAAAAACTGAAAACTTGAGCATGCAAAACTGCTCCAGCTCCTTCAAGTTGGATGGGTTCCGCTGGTGTACAGCAATCTTTAAGTCATACCACAGATTCTCAATTGGATTGAGGTCTTGGCTTTGACTAGGCCATTTCAAGACATTTAAATGTTTCCTCTTAAACCACTCGAGTGTTGCTTTAGCAGTATGCTTAGGGTCATTGTCCTGCTGGAAGGTGAACCTCCGTCCCAGTCTCAAATCTCTGGAAGACTGAAACAGGTTTCCCTCAAGAATTTCCCTGTATTTAGCACCATCCATCATTCCTTCAATTCTGACCAGTTTCCCAGTCCCTGCCGATGAAAAATATCCCCACACATGATGCTGCCACCACCATGCTTCACTGTGGGGATGGTGTTCTCGGGGTGATGAGAGGTGTTGGGTTTGCGCCAGACATAGTGTTTTCCTTGATGGCCAAAAATATCAATTTTAGTCTCATCTGACCAGAGGACCTTCTTCCATATGTTTGGGGAGTCTCCCACATGCATTTTGGCGAACACCAAACGTGTTTGCTTATTTTTTTCTTTAAGCAATGGCTTTTTTCTGGCCACTCTTCTGTAAAGCCCAGCTCTGTGGAGTGTACGGCTTAAAGTGGTCCTATGGACAGATACTCCAATCTCCGCTGTGGCGCTTTGCAGCTCCTTCAGGGTTATCATGATCTCTTTGTTGCCTCTCTGATTAATGCCCTCCTTGCCTGGTCCGTGAGTTTTGGTGGGCGGCCCTCTCTTGGCAGGTTTGTTGTGGTGCCATATCATCCCGTGGGATGTTCAAAGTTTCTGATATTTTTTATAACCCAACCCTGATCTGTACTTCTCCACAACTTTGTCCCTGACCTGTTTGGACCGCTCCTTGGTCTTCATGGTGCCGCTTGCTTGGTGGTGCCCCTTGCTTAGTGGTGTTGCAGACTCTGGGGCCTTTCAGAACAGGTGTATATATACTGAGATCATGTGACAGATATTGTGACACTTAGATTGCACACAGGTGGACTTTATTTAACTAATTATGTGACTTCTGAAGGTAATTGGTTGCACCATATCTTATTTAGGGGCTTCATAGCAAAGGGGGTGAATACATATGCACGCACCACTTTTCCGTTATTATTTATTATAAATAAAAAAAATATTTCATTTCACTTCACCAATTTGGACTATTTTGTGTATGTCCATTACATCCAAATCCAAATAAAAATCCATTTAAATTACAGGTTGTAATGCAACAAAATAGGAAAAACGCCAAGGGGGATGAATACTTTTGCAAGGCACTCTGTGGTTAACATTAGTTTTATAATGACTAACTCCTCTATACCCCACACATACAATTAACTGTAAGGTCCCTCAGTTGAGCAGTGAATTTCAAACACAGATTCAAACACAAAGACCAGGGAGGTTTGACAATGCCTCACAAAAATGGCACCTATTGGTAGATGGCTAAACATTTAAAAAAGCAGACAATGAATATCCCTTTTACTTATGTAATGGAGCTAAGCACAGCCAATATCCTAGAGGAAAACCTGGTTCAGTCTGCTGGGAGATTAAATCACCTTTCAGCAGGACAACAGCCTAAAACTCAAGGCCAAATGTACACTGGAGTTGTTTACCAAGAAGACAGTGAATGTTCCTGAGTGGCCGAGTTACAGATTTGACTTAAATCACAGCTGTAATCGCTGCCAAAAGTGCTTCTACAAAGTCTTGACTCAGGGGTGTGAAAACGTATGTAAATGAGATATTTAATCTTCAATAAATTAGCAAAAATTTCTAAAAACATGTTTTCACTTTGTCATTATGGAGTATTGTATGTAGTTGAGTGAGAAAAAATATATGTTTAATCCATTTTGTATTCAGGCTGTAACACAACAAAATGTGGAATACGTCAAGGGGTGTGAATACTTTCTGAAGGCCCTGTATTCTCTGTCCTTATGGGCATTTTATCCACTGAGAGAGTCACATCCCAGGGGTGTGAAACCACACAAACCACGGATCTCAACATGCCAATCACTACGCAAACCACGGGTGTCAAAATGCTAATCACCCAGGACACATCTGTGTGACCTCTGACCCAGATCCTAGGAGAATAACTCAGACAAGGTACATTCCTCTAGAGGATGGAGAGTGGTGTCAGAGAGACAGGGTACATTCCTCTAGAGGATGGAGAGTGGTGTCAGACAGACAGGGTACATTCCTCTAGAGGATGGAGAGTGGTGTCAGACAGACAGGGTACATTCCTCTAGAGGATGGAGAGTGGTGTCAGACAGACAGGGTACATTCCTCTAGAGGATGGAGAGTGGTGTCAGAGAGACAGGGTACATTCCTCTAGAGGATGGAGAGTGGTGTCAGAGAGACAGGGTACATTCCTCTAGAGGATGGAGAGTGGTGTCAGACAGACAGGGTACATTCCTCTAGAGGATGGAGAGTGGTGTCAGACAGACAGGGTACATTCCTCTAGAGGATGGAGAGTGGTGTCAGAGAGACAGGGTACATTCCTCTAGAGGATGGAGAGTGGTGTCAGAGAGACAGGGTACATTCCTCTAGAGGATGGAGAGTGGTGTCAGACAGACAGGGTACATTCCTCTAGAGGATGGAGAGTGGTGTCAGACAGACAGGGTACATTCCTCTACAACAGTGGTCACCAACCTTTTCTGAGTCAAGATCACTTTCGGAGTCAAAAAGCAAGCAGAGATCTACCACTCAGATTTATTTTTAAACATGACTTAAAATATATAAGCCTATGCAACATTAACCTAATAAAAACAGTTCTGTAGGAATTAAGTTTTTGCAGTAGGCCTAATACATTTCCACAGCATATTGGCTATATGCCTGGCCTGCCAATATTGTTCTTCTCAGACCATATTATATTTCAAAACTCGAGCTTTGATAACAAAACAGATCAGTTGTTGTATCACTTGCGAGGCACAGCTGAGCATAAATTGAAATCATGGACTTTTCGTATCTGACTGGACTGACGGTGAGTCTCAGCGGAGGGAGGAGGAGAGCAGCAGAGGGTCGTCTCACGGTCCCCCGCTCTCTCCTTTCCTCTGGTGACACTGACCAGAGAGAGGGGGGACAGTCTTCCACCTGATGGCCAAACTCAAGTCACACCACATTGTTTTTGCCTCATGCACAAATTCATGTTGTTCCTATGACCAGAGTAAGTAAAATATTCCTTGATATTAAAATAGACATGAGGAGCTACTAATAATACAAACTCATGGCTACTGATACACGGCTACTCAGCTGCAGCGCGAGGGGAAGTAGGAAGAAGGACATTTCTGTTTACAAAAGTCTTGAATAAAAGCACTGTTGACAGTGCTGAATAAAAACTTTAAAAAACAGCAGCTCTTTGCTGTATTCTTTGTCAGTCTCTCTCTGGTCATGGTTTTAAAGGGATGAAATCTCACCTAGGCTAGTATCAAACTTTCCTGTGTGGTTGTGGAAGCTGTAGGAACGGTGATTTGAGATATCTGATTTGTCAGAGCAGTAGGCATACTTGATTTAGCTCTCCTGGTCCGCTGGGTAGGCGGAGTTTGTCCCTTCAGACAAATGAAATGGTTCAAAATGCCTACAGTAGTTTAGATAGAGCAGAACATCACTGCTCAGCTCCAGTAACATCATTAGTAAGCGACATCATTGTTAATTCAGGGGTCAGTGGCAGTGGTATAATTAGAATGTTGAGGACATGGCTACTGAGTGAGAGGTCAGCCCAGTGACATCATTAAGAAGGGACAGCTCTAGCTACTGAGTGAGAGGTCAGCCCAGTGACATCATTAAGAAGGGACAGCTCTAGCTACTGAGTGAGAGGTCAGCCCAGTGACATCATTAAGAAGGGACAGCTCTAGCTACTAAATGTGAGTTCAGCCCAGTGACATCATTAAGAAGGGACAGCTCTAGCTACGGAGTGAGAGGTCAGCCCAGTGACATCATTAAGAAGGGACAGCTCTAGCTACGGAGTGAGAGGTCAGCCCAGTGACATCATTAAGAAGGGACAGCTCTAGCTACTAAATGTGAGTTCAGCCCAGTGACATCATTAAGAAGGGACAGCTCTAGCTACTGAGTGAGAGGTCAGCCCAGTGACATCATTAAGAAGGGACAGCTCTAGCTACTGAATGTGAGGTCAGCCCAGTGACATCATTAAGAAGGGACAGCTCTAGCTACGGAGTGAGAGGTCAGCCCAGTGACATCATTAAGAAGGGACAGCTCTAGCTGTGGGAATCAGGGAAGATCAGAAGGAAAGCTGTTTTTCACTACAGCTGAGAGGGACACTGCCCTAAGGTTTCTGCACTCACTGTTGTAAATCACTTGGGATAAAAGAGACTGAAGTACAGTAAACAGTTCATTGTTGGTTTACTGGTGGCCTATATGAAGCTGAACCTTGACTTGTAAATGTTCCAGCTGAAGCCATGCTGTGGTACTCTATTCTTCATACAGACCATAAAGTGAACGGCAGGGCACTGTTCTGTTCTAATTGCTCCTGCATTCTGACGACCTCAACACAATGACCTCGTTTGGAAGAAAATAATCATATTTAACTGAAGTGCCATAAAAAAACATCATTTTCTGGGGGAAAGATATAATCTGAAGTCAGTCAGTCGCTGGTCTTTGTAAAGCTCCACAGAAACAGCAGATCACAGCATCAAAGAGCTCTTTAATACGCTGCTGAACTTAGTTTGAATAACAAAGACAACCTGCTCTGCTCTGAACCACACTGCTGCTCAACCACAACAAAGAACCAGAGAGAGATGCTGACCTCCGCTAGCTAATGGAGGCAGATTAGCTCAGAGAGACTGTCAACTACAGTTTAAACACTATATAGTGCTCTTGGGGGGGGGAGAGAGAGAGAGAGAGAGAGAGAGAGAGCGAGAGAGAGAGAGAGAGAGAGAGAGAGAGAGAGAGGAAAGAGGAGAGCAGCACCCTCAGGGCACCGCTGGGTGTCTCTCTTCTCTCCTTCTCTTAGGCAGGATGTGAGCAACAACAGAACCCTAATATTTTCCTGACGTGTCAGAGGGCTCTTGTGTTCTGTGATGCCACAGTGTTGGACAGGACCAGTTGGACATGGGGTGGTAAACATCCGGTGACAGTATTACCACAGACATGTTGACATTCCTGAGGCCCTTGGTCAGACATCCCTGTTTCCACCCCTCTCTCCGTCCCCCTCCTGTTCCTCTGCTCCCTACCCACAGAGAGGAGAGGAGGATTTCATTACTGAATGAGAACACATCAGGACCCAGAGACTCTAGAGGACCCGGGGCTGCTGATGGGCTGAAAGGCCCCAGCATAGGGAGGGAGAGGCTGGATGGGACCAGGCAGGGAGCGGGAGCAGGGCCTGGGCCTGGAGGTAGAATCAATGCACCTTTACACTGGAGAAACACCACCCTCCCTTGTTATTCATCTCATCTGCTCTCTCCCTCTCTCTGTTGTGTGGTCTGGAGGAATCAGGGCGATGAAACAAACACCAAATGATAAAACCTGTAGCTAGCTGGATAAAACCTGTAGCTAGCTGGATAAAACCTGTAGCTAGCTGGATAAAACCTGTAGCTAGCGGGCTAAAACCTGTAGCTAACTGGATAAAACCTATAGCTAGCAGGATAAAACCTGTAGCTAGCTGGATAAAACCTGTAGCTAGCTGGATAAAACCTGTAGCTAGCTGGATAAAACCTGTAGCTAGCAGGCTAAAACCTGTAGCTAGCTGGATAAAACCTGTAGCTAGCTGGATAAAACCTGTAGCTAGCAGGATAAAACCTGTAGCTAGCTGGATAAAACCTATAGCTAGCTGGATAAAACCTGTAGCTAGCGGGCTAAAACCTGTAGCTAGCTGGATAAAAAGTGTAATAACAAAAAGCAGCAAAGAGCTGAGCAGAATGAGTCAATATCCTCCCTGTGGGGACGAGAACACAACACATCACAACACAGCTGAACTGTGCTGCGCTCCGCAGCCTTGCAACAGAAAGTTGGCTCCAACAGACGGGCCTTTCTTACTTATTGGACTTGAAAACATTCTCCCCTACATAAGCAGTTGGCCTGCATGCGCCACAGCCTTGGTTTGATTACAAATATTTAGCCACAAAAACAGCAGAGAGAGAAGCTCTGCTCAGTGTTTCAGAGAGGAGGGGGGGAGTGAGGGAGGGGGAGAGCGAGAGAGAGCGAGGAAGAGAAAGAGGGAGGGAGGGGAAGAGAGGGAGGGGAGAGCGAGAGAGAGAGAGAGAGAGAGAGAGAGAGAAGTACCCTGAGGTCATGTTTAATTGCTGAGAGAAGAGAGGCTACAGCAGCATCAAATGTATTTTCTCCTCTCCTCTCCTCTCCTCTCCTCTCCTCTCCTCTCCTCTCCTCTCCTCTCCTCTCCTCTCCTCTCCTCTCCTCTCCTCTCCTCTCCTCTCCTCTCCTCTCCTCTCCTCTCCTCTCCTCTCCTCTCCTCTCCTCTCCCATGGATTGAGGAACAACTGGCTCTCATTAACTATCATCAACACTTCTATGTAGCTTTCACATCGAGAGTGTGTGTGTGTGTGTGTTTGTGCTTAAATGTGTGCATGCGTGCGTGTGTGTGTGTGTGTGTGTTTGAGGGGGTAATTTACTAATCTAATATTCAGGCCCAATGTTTACACATGCCGACGGTCCCACAGTGAGCTGGGCTAAACCGTGTGTGTGTGTGTGTGTGTGTGTGTGTCTGCGTGTGTTAGTACAGAGCGCCAGAGTGATTGACAGGTCTCACCCCTGTGAACCTTGACCCATGTTGTAGGCTTTGAGGTGTTAGTCAGACCAGAACAAACCAGTCAGCTCAGGACTGGAGAGAGCAGCACCACACCACACCACAAAGAGCTAATCATCAGTACCGGACCAGAACCAGTCCACACAGCAGAGCAGAGCAGGACTGCAGACAGCAGCACATCACCACACCACACCACAGAGAGCTAATCATCATTATCAAGTTACAGCCAGTCCCAGCCACTCCACACAGCTCTAACCTAACTCTACCTTTACCTTACCCTACTCTAACCTAACTCTACCTTTACCTTACCCTACTCTAACCTAACTCTACCTTACCCTAACCTAACCTAAGTCTACCTTACCCTACTCTAACCTGTGTTTACCTTGCCCTACTCTAACCTAACTCTACCTTTACCTTACCCTACTCTAACCTAAGTCTACCTTTACCTTACCCTACTCTAACCTAACTCTACCTTACCCTACTCTAACCTAACTCTACCTTACCCTACTCTAACCTAAGTCTACCTTTACCTTACCCTACTCTAACCTAACTCTACCTTTACCTTACCCTACTCTAACCTAACTCTACCTTACCCTAACCTAACCTAAGTCTACCTTTACCTTACCCTACTCTAACCTAACTCTACCTTTACCTTACCCTACTCTAACCTAACTCTACCTTACCCTAACCTAACTCTACCTTACCCTACTCTAACCTAACCTAACTCTACCTTTACCTTACCCTACTCTAACCTAACCTAACTCTACCTTTACCCTACTCTAACCTACCTCTACTCTAACTCAGGGGTTCCAGCATTGGGGAACATCCCGCGCCCCATGTCTATTTCTATGGGCACAAGCACTGTTCATGACACAAACTGTTCACACCCCTAACTACATCTACTCTAACTCTACTCCAAAGGAGTACGTTGGGCCCTAGGTGGCGCTACGGGACGAGGATGGTGAAGAGCCGGGGAGTGTGTGTGTGTTGTGATCCTCAGTACCTCTCAGGGGAGATAGCTCCAGTCCTGAGAAGAACACTCCTGGCAGCTAGCTACATGATCCAGGGAGAAGAACCTAACGCCATCTCTCACCTGTTATTATAGTGGGATCATGATTATACAGGTGTATTAGAGTGGTGTATTATACAGGTGTATTATAGTGGTGTATTATTTTTACATTTACATTTTTAGTCATTTAGCAGACGCTCTTATCTGTGCCTTGCTCAAGGGCACATCGACAGATTTTTCACCTAGTCGGCTCGGGGATTAGAACCAGCGACCTTTCGGTTACTGGCACAACGCTCTTAATCACTAAGCTACCTGCCGCCCCATGTATTATACATGTGTATTATAGTGGTGTATTATACAGTACAGGTGTATTATAGTGGTGTATTATACATGTGTATTATAGTGGGATCATGATTATACAGGTGTAGGGAGGTTTTCTCTGTAGGAGCAGGAAGAATTCAGTGCCCGTATGGGACAACCTGTTCTGTCTTGGTTGGTCTGGTGTTACCCCTGGGGGGTGGCAGGGCGGTGACCCCATTTCCCCTGCAGGCTGAGAGGGAGAGGGCACCCCCGTCTTCTAGTCTGTCCCCTTCCTTACCTCTCTTTTTCACCCCTCCTCCACTGTCTCCTCCCCTCAACCCCCCCACCCAGTCTCCTCCCCTGAGCAGTAACCTGATCCCCAGGTCACCCGGAGGCCCCACTAACCTCTCCTCAAAGACAGCATTTGTTTCTCCTCTAATAGAATTCCAGCTCTACTGATTTTATCTGGGAGTTTCACGCCAATTTTGACAAACCGATACGAGAGAGCAATTCACTGATCTGCTACTGATCTCAAATAGATTGTGTTTCAGAGGTGAACTGAAGAATGTGCCGGGGCTGTGCTTTGAGAAGGGGTCTGGGGGGTGAAGAGAGAGGTGTGGGGGTGCACCGTTTGGCACAGGGGTAGAGGGGGAAGGTGAGTTGTTTTGACTGGCTGTCAAGTTAGCAGTTGGTTCGCCATACGAGGGGTCAGCGCTGCTCCTCCAGAACAGATAGGGTTTCATAACAAAGGGCAGAGGAAGATGAACACTCACTATGACAATATGTATGTTTAAGATAAGTTGAGCCAATGCTCTTACTGAACAGATGTCAGCCAGCCAAATGGAAAAAGGAGCTGGGTGCACAGGGATACGTATTTATTATTCCTCGCTGCAGCAACAAAGCTAGAGAAAATAAAGGCCACCTGAATGGGAGACCCAGGGTCAGTGGAAACTGATGGGTCTCTCAGAGAGGGCTAACCAGGCAGTCTAACCGGGTTAGTAACCCCTGGTGCCCCTTAGCTCCTAACCCCTGTAGATCTCAGCTCCCACATTTACAGACAACACTTACAACACATCTGTGTCTGAAAGCAAAACAGCCCAAAGAGGTCTGTCCAACCAGCTGGAGGCCAGCAGACCTCCTCTACATCCTCTCTGACACCTCACTGACACCTCTCTGACATGGACTAGAAGCACTAGGTAACAGACAGAAGACCTGAACCTTAGAACAGCCCCATTACAGAAGATCTGAACCTTAGAACAGCCCCATTACAGAAGATCTGACCATAGAACAGCCCCATGACAGAAGATCTGACCATAGAACAGCCCCATGACAGAAGATCTGACCATAGAACAGCCCCATGACAGAAGATCTGACCTTAGAACAGCCCCATTACAGAAGATCTGAACCTTAGAACAGCACCATTACAGAAGATCTGACCTTAGAACAGCCCCATTACAGAAGATCTGACCTTAGAACAGCCCCATTACAGAAGATCTGAACCTTAGAACAGCACCATTACAGAAGATCTGACCTTAGAACTGCTGCATGTCTGAAAGTAAACAGATTCTCCTCGACTAGGACCTGACCATAGAACAGCCCCATGACAGAAGATCTGACCTTAGAACAGCACCATTACAGAATATTTAACCTTAGAACTGCTGCATGTCTGAAAGTAAACAGATTCTCCTCGACTAGGATCTGACCTTAGAACAGCCCCATACACCTCACTGACCTGAACTAGAATGTAGACAGACATTAGATCACAGGACATGAAATGCTGTCCAACTATCACAGCTCAACCAGGAGTAGAACATGTGAAACCCTCACAACAGGAGAGCAGATCCTCTGGCTCTACATTAAACCTACAGTACCTAAACCAACACCCAGGGATATTAGATGACTGTGCCAAGCTGTTCAACAACACCACTGTACAGACATGTTCTGTGCTTTATCCACACACATCAGCTTCCCTATATTACTAGAAATAAAGACAGTATGAATAAGGAAGTTCCATACACTGTACATGTGGTGCCATGAAACCAGTGTTAAACCACAAAGCAACATAACCAGCTACTAACCACTGTGCTGACCAACATAACCAGCTACTAACCACTGTGCTAACCAACATAACCAGCTACTAACCACTGTGCTGACCAACATACCCATCTACTAACCACTGTGCTGACCAACATAACCAGCTACTAACCACTGTGCTGACCAACATAACCAGCTACTAACCACTGTGCTGACCAACATAACCAGCTACTAACCACTGTGCTGACCAACATAACCATCTACTAACCACTGTGCTGACCAACATAACCATCTACTAACCACTGTGCTAACCAACATAACCATCTACTAACCACTGTGCTGACCAACATAACCATCTACTAACCACTGTGCTGACCAACATAACCAGCTACTAACCAC
>NW_028156093.1:0-25000 GCF_964263955.1 Coregonus lavaretus | reverse complement strand
TGAGGCACCAACAGCACAATGGAAACAGATGACTCATCCCAAATAGATGAGCTGTTTTATTGGTCTCTTTGAACAACAGGTTCAGGTTGTATAATACAAATAGTCCAAACCCATTATTTGATTAAGAAACTCTGTTTCCAGAATGAAAAGGAAGCAGAATCCTAAAGATACAGCTGCCATTGTGTTGTGTTGTGTGGGCACTGGGCAGGCTTTTAACCGCAGAGACAATCCTAAAGATACAGCTGCCATTGTGTTGTGTTGTGTTGTGTGGGCAGGCTTTTAACAGCAGAGAGCAGAGGACACTGCTTTAGAAACAGACAGTTCATTGGTGACTGCAGTGAGGAGTCCAACACAACCAGTACCAGACCCGAACACTAGAGGGCCCTGCAGCATGTAGAATAGAGCAGAGCAGAGCACAGTGTACAAAACATTAAGAACACCTGCTCTTTCCATGATATAGACTGACCAGGTGAATCCAGGTGAAAGCTATGATCCCTTATTGATGTCACTTGCTAAATCCACTTGAATCAGTGTAGATGACGGGGAGGAGACAGGTTAAAGAAGGATTTTTAAGCCTTGAGACAATTGAGACATGGAAGTGCCTTTGAACAGGGTTTGGTAGTAGGTTCCAGGCATGCACCGGTTTGAGTGTGTCAAGAACTGCAACACTGCTGGGTTTTTCACACTCAACAGTTTCCTGTGTGTATCAAAAATGGTCCACCACCCAAAGGACATCCAGCCAACTTGACACAACTGTGGAAAGCATTGGAGTCATTATGGGCCAGCATCCCTGTGGAACTCTTTCGACACCTTGTAGAGTCCATGGTGTTCCTAATGTTTTGTACACTCAGTGTGTCTCTCCTCTCCTCTCCTCTCCTCTCCGGGCTGTAGATGGATGAGGAGGGAGTGCTCAGCCCACAGAGAGAGACAGTGGAGCTGCTAAGTATCATGTCCTGACCCCAGGTGACCCCTGGGTACCGTAGCAACCTCTCCCACCAGGACCCATAACAACCTCTATAACAGCACCATGTAACAGAGGCAACAGAGGTATGAATCACTAGGAGCAGGGTGAGGACTCAACATTACTCCTCCTTCTCTTAAACCAGAAACAGATGAAGGACAAGCCTCCTCTCCTCCCCTCCCCTCCTCTCCTCTCCTCTCCTCTCCTCTCCTCTCCTCCCCTCTCCTCTCCTCCTCCCCTCCTCCCCTCCTCCCCTCTCCTCCTCCTCTCCTCTGCTGTCCGAAACATGCCTGTCGACTTCACTACCACCCACCCCCCTCTTTCATAAAAAAACACTGGTTTATTTCTAGCACTACACAGTCAATGAAGAGTGTTGATTTTGGGAATAGAATGCAGGGTCTCCCTGATGCAAGGTCTCCCTGATGCAAGGTCTCCCTGATGCAAGGTCTCCCTGATGCAGGGTCTCCCTGATGCAAGGTCTCCCTGATGCAGGGTCTCCCTGATGCAGGGTCTCCCTGATGCAAGGTCTCCCTAATGCAGGATCTCCCTGATGCAAGGTCTCCCTGATGCAAGGTCTCCCTGATGCAGGGTCTCCTGGACTAGAACCTGATCATCTGGAATGATGTCTATAGGGTGGCTGGGTGTCTGACTGAGAAAGAGAAAGAGTGAGTGTGTGAATGTGTATTTATGGTCTGCAATAGGAACAGAATACCTTGACTGTGTGTCTTTGTTCTGTTGTGAAAGACATAGTGGCGTCACTACTATACCCATGATTGTGTTTTCTACAGTACTCCAACATCAGGTCTTCTAAACAATTCCAACAGATAGATGACACTAAAACACTAACTCTTTCCCTCTGCTTCCCCAATCCCATCCTAACCCTAAACCAGCCATGGCTGGGAGATATTGTTATATTGTGTTCCATTAAGACTGTATTCGACCGGCGCCACCCTAACCATCCTGTAAACAATAGAATGAACACAGAGAGAGAGAGAGAGAGAGAGAGAGAGAGAGAATCAACTATTAAAGACTACCAGAACCCACTGGATTCTCCAATTAAAATGAATGAACTACAGGACAAAATACAAACCCTCCAACCCAAAAAGGCCTGTGGTGTTGATGGTATCCTCAATGAAATGATAAAATATACAGACCACAAATTTCAATTAGCTATACTTAAACTCTTTAACATCATCCTTAGCTCTGGCATCTTCCCCAATATTTGGAACCAAGGACTGATCACCCCAATCCACAAAAGGTCCGGTTGCCAGGACCACAAATAAAAATTCCATCTAGACACCGTTGCCCTAGAGCACACAAAAAACTATACATACCTCTGCCTAAACATCAGCGCCACAGGTAACTTCCACAAAGCTGTGAACGATCTGAGAGACAAGGCAAGAAGGGCCTTCTATGCCATCAAAAGGAACATAACATTTGACATACCAATTAGGATCTGGCTAAAAATACTTGAATCAGTTATAGAACCCATTGCCCTTTATGGTTGTGAGGTCTGGGGTCCGCTCACCAACCAAGAATTCACAAAATGGGACAAACCCCAAATTGAGACTCTGCATGCAGAATTCTGCAAAAACATCCTCTGTGTACAACGTAAAACACAAAATAATGCATGCAGAGCAGAATTAGGCCAATACCCGCTAATTATCAAAATCCAGAAAAGAGCCGTTAAATTCTATAACCGCTTAAAAGGAAGCGATTCCCAAACCTTCCATAACAAAGCCATCACCTACAGAGAGATGAACTTGGAGAAGAGTCCCCTAAGTAAGCTGGTCCTGGGGCTCTGTTCACAAACACAAACAGACCCCACACAGCCCCAGGACAACAACAACAACAACAACAACAACACAATTAGACCCAACCAAATCATGAGAAAACAAAAAGAGAATTATTTGACACATTGGAAAGAACAAACAAAAAAACTGAGCAAACTAGAATGCTATTTGTCCCTAAACAGAGAGTACACAGTGGCAGAATACCTGACCACTGTGACTGACCCAAACTTAAGGAAAGCTTTGACTATGTACAGACTCAGTGAGCATAGCCTTGCTATTGAGAAAGGCCGCCGTAGGCAGACCTGGCTCTCAAGAGAAGACAGGCTATGTGCACACTGCCCACAAAATGAGGTGGAAACTGAGCTGCACTTCCTAACTTCCTGCCAAACGTATGACCATATTAGAGACACATATTTCCCTCAGATTACAGCAATCCACAAAGAATTCGAAAACAACCCAATTTTGATAAACTCCCTTATCTACTGGGTGAAAAACCACAGTGTGCCATCACAGCTGCAAGATTTGTGACCTGTTGCCACAAGAAAAGGGCAACCAGTGAAGAACAAACACCATTGTAAATACAACCCATATTTATGTTTATTTATTTCCCCATTTGTACTTGTTTCCTATTTACATTTTACATTTTAGTCATTTAGCAGACGCTCTTATCCAGAGCGACTTACAGGAGCAATTAGGGTTAAGTGCCTTGCTCAAGGGCACATCAACAGATTTTTCACCTAGTCGGCTCGGGGATTAGAACCAGCGACCTTTCGGTTACTGGCACTACGCTCTTAACTACTAAGCTACCTGCCGCCCCTATTTGCACATTGTTACAACACTGTATATCTACATAATATGACATTTGAAATGTCTTTATTCTTTTGAAATGTCTGAGTGTAATGTTTACTGTTAATATTTACTGTTTATTTCACTTTTGTTTACTATCTACTTCACTTGCTTTGGCAATGTTAACATACGTTTCCCATGCCAATAAAGCCCTTAAATTGAAAAAAAAACTGAATTGAATTGAATTGAGAGCAGATAGAGGACAGGAAAGCAACTGCTCGGCATCCGACTGCAAGGCACTACAGAGGGTAGTGCGTACGGCCCAGTACATCACTGGAGCCAAGCTTCCTGCCATCCAGGACCTCTATAACAGGCGGTGACAGAGGAAGGCCCTAAAAATTGTCAAAGACTCCAGCCACCCAATTCATAGACTTTTCTCTCTGTTACCGCAAGGCAAGCGGTACTGGAGCACCAAGTCTTGAACCAACAGGACCCTTAACAGCTTCTACCCCCAAGCCATAAGACTGCTAAATATACTGAACAACAATATAAACGCAACATGTAAAGTGTTGGTCCCATGTTTCATGAACTGAAATAAAAGATCCCAGAAATGTTCCATATGCACAAAAAGCTTATTTCACCCAGATTTTGTGCACAAATTTGTTTACATCCCTGTTAGTGAGCATTTCTCATTTGCCAAGATAATCCATCCACCTGACAGGTGTGGCATATCAAGAAGCTGATTAAACAGCATGATCATTACACAAGTGCACCTTGTGCTGGGGACAATAAAAGGCCACTCTAAAATGTGCAGTTTTGCCACACAACACAATGCCACAGATGTCTCAAGTTTTGAGGGAGCATGCAATTGGCATGCTGACTGCAGGAATGTCCACCAGAGCTGTTGCCAGAGATTTGTATTTTCATTTCTCTACGATAAATGTCGTTTTAGAGAATGTGTCAGTACGTCCAACCGGCCGCACAACCGCAGACCACGTGTAACCACACAAGCCCAGGACCTCCACATCCGGCTTCTTCACCTGCGGGATCCTCTGAGACCAGCCACCTGGACAGCTGATGAAACTGAGGAGTATTTCTGTCTGTAATAAGCCCTTTTGTGGGGAAAAACTCATTCTCATTGGCTGGGCCTGGCTCCCCAGTGGGTGGGCCTATGCCCTCCCAGGCCCTCCCATGGCTGCGCCCCTGCCCAGTCATGTGAAATCCATAGATTAGGGTCTAATGAATTTATTTCAATTGACTGATTTCCTTCAATGAACTGTAACTCAGTAAAATCTTTGAAATTGTTGCATGTTGCGTTTATATTTTTGTTCAGTGTAGTTAGTTAAATAGTTAACCAAATAGCTACCCAGACTATCTGCAATGACCCTTTTTTCACAAACGTTTTTTTTGACTCATCACATACAATGCTGCTACCGTTTATTATCTATCCTGTTGCCTAGTAACTTTACCCCTACCTATATGTACATAGCTACCTCAATTACCTCATACCCCTGCACATCAACTCAGTACTGGTACCCCTTGTATATAGCCAAGTTATCGTTACTCATTGTGTATTTATTATTACTTTTATTAGTACTTATTTTACTTTTCTATTATTTCTCTATTTTCTTTCTCTCTGTGTCGTTGCGAAGGGCCCGTAAGTAAGCATTTCACTGTTAGTCTACACCCGTTGTTTAGGGAAGCATGTGACAGATAAGTGATTTGATTTGGGACAAGGACGCTGTTAATCTCACCTCTTTATCAGAGATAGGATCAGGACAACAGATTAGAATACCAGGGGAAAAAAAGGATATATGTTTCTGGGCGTATAGGTGCATTTCAATGATAACAGGGATGTTGTGGATTTGACCCCCTCCCTTCTTGTAAATGTATTGATGTGCTAGTTTAACCTCTTCACCTGTTGTTGGTTGCGTATGACATGTTTGGTGTTTTTACACTGCTGCAACTGACTTGTCCAGCAACGGGACACATAAGACTTTGTGTATCTGATTACGGATGTGACTATCTCTTACCTGGCTGGTCTTCTCTGGGGCCTGTCCCCCCACTATGTTGGCTCGGAACAGCAGCTGCAGCAGGTGGACCTGGGCCACACTGAGGTAGAACTCCAGACTGGATGTTACATTCACCTCCAGGGAGTGACCACACACCACCACCTCCTGTTGGGACAGAGAGAGACAATATGAACACCACACACCTTTCTGTGTACATTTAGGATGTTTTATCAAAATTCCAGGATATTTTCTGTGGGTGTTTTGTCCCATGATGTATATTTTCACTGTAATAATGGCCCCATATATCACTGTAATAGTGTCCCCATATATCACTGTAATAGTGGCCCCATATATCACTGTAATAGTGGCCCCATATATCACTGTAATAGTGGCCCCATATTTCACTGTAATAGTTGCCCCATATATCACTGTAATAGTGGCCCCATATATCACTGTAATAGTGGCCCCATATATCACTGTAATAGTGGCCCCATATATCACTGTAATAGTGGCCCCATATATCACTGTAATAGTGGCCAAATATATCACTGTAATAGTGGCCCCATATTTATAATACACTGCTCAAAAAAATAAAGGGAACACTAAAATAACACATCCTAGATCTGAATGAATGAAATAATCTTATTAAATACTTTTTTCTTTACATAGTTGAATGTGCTGACAACAAAATCACACAAAAATTATCAATGGAAATCAAATGTATCAACCCATGGAGGTCTGGATTTGGAGTCACCCTCAAAATTAAAGTGGAAAACCACACTACAGGCTGATCCAACTTTGATGTAATGTCCTTAAAACAAGTCAAAATGAGGCTCAGTAGTGTGTGTGGCCTCCACGTGCCTGAATGACCTCCCTACAACGCCTGGGCATGCTCCTGATGAGGTGGCGGATGGTCTCCTGAGGGATCTCCTCCCAGACCTGGACTAAAGCATCCGCCAACTCCTGGACAGTCTGTGGTGCAACGTGGCGTTGGTGGATGGAGCGAGACATTATGTCCCAGATGTGCTCAATTGGATTCAGGTCTGGGGAACGGGCGGGCCAGTCCATAGCATCAATGCCTTCCTCTTGCAGGAACTGCTGACACACTCCAGCCACATGAGGTCTAGCATTGTCTTGCATTAGGAGGAACCCAGGGCCAACCGCACCAGCATATGGTCTCACAAGGGCTCTGAGGATCTCATCTCGGTACCTAATGGCAGTCAGGCTACCTCTGGCAAGCACATGGAGGGCTGTGCGGCCCCCCAAAGAAATGCCAGCCCACACCATGACTGACCCACCGCCAAACCGGTCATGCTGGAGGTTGTTGCAGGCAGCAGAACGTTCTCCACGACGTCTCCAGACTCTGTCACGTCTGTCACATGTGCTCAGTGTGAACCTGCTCTCATCTGTGAAGAGCACAGGGCGCCAGTGGCGAATTTGCCAATCTTGGTGTTCTCTGGCAAATGCCAAACGGTGTTGGGCTGTAAACACAACCCTCACCTGTGGACGTCGGGCCCTCATAACACCCTCATGGAGTCTGTTTCTGACCGTTTGAGCAGACACATGCACATTTGTGGCCTGCTGGAGGTCATTTTGCAGGGCTCTGGCAGTGCTCCTTCTGCTCCTCCTTGCACAAAGGCGGAGGTAGCAGTCCTGCTGCTGGGTTGTTGCCCTCCTACGGCCTCCTCCACGTCTCCTGATGTACTGGCCTGTCTCCTGGTAGCGCCTCCATGCTCTGGACACTACGCTGACAGACACAGCAAACCTTCTTGCCACAGCTCGCATTGATGTGCCATCCTGGATGAGCTGCACTACCTGAGCCACTTGTGTGGGTTGTAGACTCCGTCTCATGCTACCACTAGAGTGAAAGCACCGCCAGCATTCAAAAGTGACCAAAACATCAGCCAGGAAGCATAAGAACTGAGAAGTGGTCTGTGGTCACCACCTGCAAAACCAGTCCTTTATTGGGGTGTCTTGCTAATTGCCTATACTTTTCACCTGTTGTCTATTCCATTTGCACAACAGCATGTGAAATTTATTGTAATTCAGTGTTGCTTCCTAAGTGGACAGTTTGATTTCACAGAAGTGTGATTGACTTGGAGTTACATTGTGATGTTTAAGTGTTCCCTTTATTTTTTTGAGCAGTGTATAAT
This sequence comes from Coregonus lavaretus, assembly GCF_964263955.1. Taxonomy (NCBI): domain Eukaryota; kingdom Metazoa; phylum Chordata; class Actinopteri; order Salmoniformes; family Salmonidae; genus Coregonus; species Coregonus lavaretus. Next base: position 17,295 of record NW_028156093.1, on the reverse strand, counting down.
ATAATATGCCACTAAGCAGATGCTTTTATCCAAAGCGAGTTACAGTCATGCGTGCATAAATTTTTTTTTTAAGGTATGGTATATTTCACTGAATTGTTTTCTTTATTGAGTAGTATGATCTGCCAGTGTTTTAAGAGCGACGTCAAACCGCCCTGATGCACTGATGTAAAGACCGAGGTAGGTATAATTGGTGGTGGTGTGATCAACTTTGACCACCCCTAGGGTGAAGTGGTATTTCCTTGTGAACTGGATTTATTTGGAAAATCATCATTTTGTTGTTCTCATGTTCACTGACAGGCTATGATGTAACCCCTGTTCTGTTGAGACAACATCTAACACTGACAGGCTATGATGTAACCCCTGTTCTGTTGAGACAACATCTAACACTGACAGGTTATTATGTAACCCTGTTCTGTTGAGACAACATCTAACACTGACAGGTTATTATGTAACCCTGTTCTGTTGAGACAACATCTAACTCTGACAGGTTATGATGTAACCCTGTTCTGTTGAGACAACATCTAACACTGACAGGTTATGATGTAACCCTGTTCTGTTGAGACAACATCTAACACTGACAGGTTATGATGTAACCCTGTTCTGTTGAGACAACATCTAACTCTGACAGGTTATGATGTAACCCTGTTCTGTTGAGACAACATCTAACACTGACAGGTTATGATGTAACCCTGTTCTGTTGAGACAACATCTAACACTGACAGGCTATGATGTAACCCTGTTCTGTTGAGACAACATCTAACACTGACAGGATATGATGTAACCCTGTTCTGTTGAGACAACATCTAACACTGACAGGATATGATGTAACCCTGTTCTGTTGAGACAACATCTAACACTGACAGGCTATGATGTAACCCTGTTCTGTTGGAGACATCTAACACTGACAGGCTATGATGTAACCCTGTTCTGTTGGAGACATCTAACACTGACAGGATATGATGTAACCCTGTTCTGTTGAGACAACATCTAACACTGACAGGCTATGATGTAACCCTGTTCTGTTGGAGACATCTAACACTGACAGGATATGATGTAACCCTGTTCTGTTGAGACAACATCTAACACTGACAGGATATTATGTAACACTGTTCTGTCGGAGACAACATCTAACACTGACAGGATATGATGTAACCCTGTTCTGTTGAGACAACATCTAACACTGACAGGCTATGATGTAACCCTGTTCTGTTGAGACAACATCTAACACTGACAGGTTATGATGTAACCCTGTTCTGTTGAGACAACATCTAACACTGACAGGCTATGATGTAACCCTGTTCTGTTGAGACAACATCTAACACTGACAGGCTATGATGTAACCCTGTTCTGTTGAGACAACATCTAACACTGACAGGCTATGATGTAACCCTGTTCTGTTGAGACAACATCTAACACTGACAGGATATTATGTAACACTGTTCTGTCGGAGACAACATCTAACACTGACAGGATATGATGTAACCCTGTTCTGTTGAGACAACATCTAACTCTGACAGGTTATGATGTAACCCTGTTCTGTTGAGACAACATCTAACTCTGACAGGCTATGATGTAACCCTGTTCTGTTGAGACAACATCTAACACTGACAGGTTATGATGTAACCCTGTTCCGTTGAGACAACATTACTGGATGACAACCCACTGTGACTTGTGAAATATCCATAATGGGGCTACTTAGATTTCCTTTAAGTCATTAAAAATGTGCAAACTGTTAATCAGTCAGTCAATCAATCAATCAAATGTATTTTATAAAGCCCTTTTTACAGCAGAAACCCAGCCTAAAACCCCAAACAGCAAGCAATGCAGATGTAGAAGCACAGTGGCTAGGAAAAACTCCCTAGAAAGGCAGGAACCTAGGAAGAAACCTAGAGAGGAACCAGGCTCTGAGGGGTGGCCAGTCCTCTTCTGGCTGTTGCCGTAGAGATTATAAGAGTACACGGCATTAAGGCCAGATCATTCTTCAAGATATTCAAACGTTCATAGATGACCAGCAGGGTCAAAATAATCACAGTGGTTGTAGAGGTTAGTTCCTAAGGAGTAAATGTCAGTTGGCTTTTCATAACTGAACAATCTGAGGTTTAAACAATCACAGTAAAGGTTCTGGGTTAATGTTAAAACCTCACAGTAAAGACAGTAAAGGTTCTGGGTTAATGTTAAAACCTCACAGTAAAGGTTCTGGGTTAATGTTAAAACCTCACAGTAAAGGTTCTGGGTTAATGTTAAAACCTCACAGTAAAGGTTCTGGGTTAATGTTAAAACCTCACAGTAAAGGTTCTGGGTTAATGTTAAAACCCCACAGTAAAGGTTCTGGGTTAATGTTAAAACCTCACAGTAAAGGTTCTGGGTTAATGTTAAAACCTCACAGTAAAGGTTCTGGGTTAATGTTAAAACCCCACAGTAAAGGTTCTGGGTTAATGTTAAAACCTCACAGTAAAGGTTCTGGGTTAATGTTAAAACCTCACAGTAAAGGTTCTGGGTTAATGTTAAAACCCCACAGTAAAGGTTCTGGGTTAATGTTAAAACCTCACAGTAAAGGTTCTGGGTTAATGTTAAAACCTCACAGTAAAGGTTCTGGGTTAATGTTAAAACCTCACAGTAAAGATTCTGGGTTAATGGTGTCTCATACACTGACCTCCACTTGTCCGTTGTCAGGGGATATGGGCTTGCTGAATATGATGGCAGGTGCTGCTGTCACTCGGACAGAGAAGTCAGTCAGGATGGGCGTCAGGATGGCTCTCCTCTCCCGGTGTCTCCTGACACTGGGAACATAGACATAAACTGTTATAATATACTGTATATTAATATACACTGAGTGTACAAAACATTAAGAACACCTTCCTAATATTGAGTTGCACCCCTCCCCTTCCCTTTTTGCCCTCAGAACAGCCTCAATTTGTCTGGGCATGGACTCTACTAGGTGTCGAAAGCGTTCCACAGGGATGCTGGCCCATGTTGTGTCAAGTTGGCTGGATGTCCTTTGAGTGGTGGACCATTCTTGATACACACATGAAACTGTTGAGTGTGAAAAACCCAGCAGCGTTGGAGTTCTTGACACAAACCGGTGCGCCTGGCACCTACTACCATACCCCGTTCAAAGGCACTTCAATATTTTGTCTTGCCCATTGACCCTCTAAATGGCACACATACACAATCCATGTCTCAACTGTCTCAAGGCTTAAAAATGGTTATTTAACCTGTCTCCTCCCCTTCATCTACACTGATTGAAGTGGATTTAACAAGTGACTGTACAGTGTTTCCGGGTTAAGTGAGCAGTGTGTCAAGAAGCAGTGCGGCTTGGCAGGTTCGTGTTTCGGAGGACGCATGGCTCTTTACCTTCGCCTCTCCCGAGTCCATACGGGAGTTGCAGCAATGGGACAAGACTGTAACTACCAATTGGATATCACGAAATTGGGAAGAAAAAGGGGTAAAAAGTACCAAAAAAAATGAAAGGATGGGAGTTAGGATGTCTCTCCTCTCCTGATGTCTCCTAATACTGGAAAAGTAGACAAATAATACACTATATATACAAAAGTATGTGGACACCCCTTCAAATTAGTGGATTTGGCTATTTCAGCCACACTTGTTGCTGACAGGTGTATAAAGAATGGGACCGCCGAGTGCTGAAGCATGTAACTCACTACCGAGTTCCAAACTGCCTCTGGAAGCAACGTCAGCACAAGAACTGTTAGTCGGGAGCTTCATGAAATGGGTTTCCATGGCCAAGCAGCCACACACAAGCCGAAGATCACCATGCACAATACCAAGTGTCGGCTGGAGTGGTGTAAAGCCATTGGACTCTGGAGCAGTGGAAACGCGTTCTCTGGAGTGATGAATCACGCTTCACCATCTGGCAGTCCGACAGACGAATCTGGGTTTGGCGGATGCCAGGAGAACGCTACCTGCCCCAATGCATAGTGCCAACTGTAAAGTTTGGTGGAGGAGGAATAATGGTATGGGGCTGTTTTTCATGGTTCGGGCAAGGCCCCTTAGTTCTAATGAAGGGAAATCTTAACACTACAGCATACAATGACATGCTAGACGATTAAGTTATTCCAACTTTGTGGCAACAATTTGGGGAAGGCCCTTTCCTGTTTCAGCATGACAATTCCCCCGTGCACAAAGCGAGGTCCATACAGAAATGATTTGTCGAGATCGATGTGGAAGAACTTGACTGGCCTGCACATCTGGCCATCTTTAATCACACACTGGGTTGGCCATCTTTATTCACTTCTCATGGCTGTACAGTCTATAGCTGAGTGGATACTTTAGTCTCATCTGCCTTTGGCCAAACACAGACAAGTCAACAACAGTGGAAACACGTTCAGAGCTGAAGTATTGTTGTGTCTTAACTGACAAACAGGCACACGTTTCAAACTCTCACTGGCTGGCTCAAATTCAAACCAGCGCACTCTAACTGAACTCTACAATACCACACACTTCACTTCAAAATCCATTTCACTTTACAGGGCCAACCTGTGGAATATTTCCATAACTGGGCATTTCCCATTTCAGCTCCAACACATTGTAGCTGGGAGCGAGACTGAGTCTGTTAAAGCGGAGTTAGACATTATTTGACAAGTCTCTATTGGGAACACACCCTAACTGTATACACAAGGCCCAAACTAAGACCTTAAAACATCAACCTTCCTCCATTTCCTTAATGTTCATTCCCACAAACAAGTCATATTTGTGGGAACATTTGTTAGCAGTAAAACCAATACACAAGTGAGCTCTAGAAGATGGTGCTAATTGCCACATCTGCTGCGGCTATTAAAACAATCAAACAGCATAGCTTTCCAATATTTCTAGAGGGCCAAGTAGGATTACACCATGCCTATTCCTAGGTGGCCCGCAGTAGAGTTCTGCCATACATAGTGTATTACCCTTGTCCTCGGGGGGAGGCAGACCAGATCAGTGTTTCTCTGAGAGTTACTTTGAGTGGGCTGATTCAGAGGAGGTGTAATGATCTGGGAGAGAGTTCTCTAGGTTCTGGGTAATCTCCTTCAGAGTTACAGTGAAATAGTGAGTGTCCCGTTGCAGGGGACAGGTGCCATCCGTCACCACAGAGAAAGAGAGAGAGGCAGAGAGAGAGAGAGAGAGAGCACAGAGAAAGAGAGAGAGCACAGAGAAAGAGAGAGAGGCAGAGAGAGAGAGAGAGGCAGAGAGAGAGAGAGAGAGAGAGAGAGAGAGAGAGAGAGAGAGAGAGACCATGTAATGTGTCTTCTCAGTCATGTTGAGACTGGTCGACTACTATTGCTTTAATGTATTGTTATTCTCATTAATATTGTTGTTGTAGTTGCTGTTAATGGTAATCCCATTTCCACTACTACTATTATTGCTGTTGGTCCCACCATTTTTGTTATATCTATACTTTGATAATGTAAGTAATTTTACTTGCCATGTCAATAACGTCTATTGAATTGAATTGAGAGAGAGAGAGAGAGAGAGAGAGAGAGAGAGAGAGAGAGAGAGAGAGAGAGAGAGAGAGAGAAAGAGAGAGAGAGAGAGAGAGAAAGAGAGAGGCAGAGAGAGAGAGAGAGAGAGAGAGACAGATACAGATACAGAGACAGAGACAGAGACAGAGACACAGAGAGAGACAGAGAGAGACAGAGAGAGACAGAGAGAGACAGAGACAGAGAGAGAGAGAGAGAGAGAGAGAGAGAGAGAGAGAGAGAGAGAGAGAGAGAGACTTAAGGAAAGCTTTGACTATGTACAGACTCAGTGACCATAGCCTTGCTATTGAGAAAGGCCGCCGTAGGCAGACCTGGCTCTCAAGAGAAGACAGGCTATGTGCACACTGCCCACAAAATGAGGTGGAAACTGAGCTGCACTTCCTAACCTCCTGCCAAATGTATGACCATATTAGAGACACATATTTCCCTCAGATTACAGCGATCCACAAAGAATTCGAAAACAAACCCAATTTTGATAAACTCCCTTATCTACTGGGTGAAAAACCACAGTGTGCCATCACAGCTGCAAGATTTGTGACCTGTTGCCACAAGAAAAGGGCAACCAGTGAAGAACAAACACCATTGTAAATACAACACATATTTATGTTTATTTATTTTCCCATTTGTACTTTAACTATTTACACATTGTTAAAACACTGTATATATACATAATATGACATTTGAAATGTCTTTATTCTTTTGAAACTTCTGAGTGTAATGTTTACTGTTAATATTTATTGTTTATTTCACTTTTGTTTACTATCTACTTCACTTGCTTTGGCAATGTTAACACACGTTTCCCATGCCAATAAAGCCCTTAAATTGAAATTGAAATTGAATTGAGAGAGAACCGGCTCGGTTTACCAACTGCCCACTAGGCCTCAGAGGCCCAGGGTAGAGCCGGTCTGTGTGTTTGTGTACAGTATATCTGCAAAGGTGTAAAGTACTTAAATAAAAATAATTTAAAGCACTACTTAAGTAGTTTTTGGGGGGGTATCTGTACTTTACTTTACATTTTTATCTGTACTTTACTTTACATTTTTTACAACTTTTACTATATTCCTAAAGAAAATAATGTCCTTTTTAATCCATACATTTTCCCTGACACCCAAAAGTACTCATTACATGTTGAATACTTAGCAGGACAGTACAATTGTCCAATTCACGCACTTCTCAAGAGAACATCCCTGGTCTACTGCCTCTGATCTGTCAGACTCTCTAAACACACATGCTAAGTCTGTAAATGATGTCTGAGTGTTGGAGTGTGCCCCTGGCTAGCTATAAAACCTTTTTTAAAGGAAAATGGTGCAATCCTGTTTTGTTAATATAAGGAATTAGAAATGATTTATACTTTTACTTTTGATACTTAAGATTATTTTAGCAATTACATTTACTTTTGATACTTACGTATATTTAAAACCAACTACTTTGACTTTAAGTAGTATTTTACTGGGTGACTTTCACTTTTACTTTTACGGCAGGTAGCTTAGTGGTTAAGAGCGTTGTGCCAGTACCCGAAAGGTCGCTGGTTCTAATCCCCGAGCCGACTAGGTGAAAAATCTGTCGATGTGCCCTTGAACAAGGCACTTAACCCTAATTGCTCCTGTAAGTCGCTCTGGATAAGAGCGTCTGCTAAATTAATAAAATGTAAATGTAAAATGTCATTTTCTATTAAGGTATCTTTACTTTTACTCAAATATGACAATTGGGGACTTTTTCCACCACACTCTATCTGTGTGTGGGTTATGGTTCACAAAGAGCTAACCAGTGTGAACAGAGAGAGGGGAATTAAGCACCACATAGGGAAGGTAGAAAGTTCACAGCTGCAATGCTTCCCAACTCTCCCAAAACGCTTCCCAACACTGGGTCTTTCCCTGGTCAACACAGCTCCTAACCCTGGTGTCCTCCTGTATCACAGAGACAGCTCCTGTCCTAACCCTGGTGTCCTCCTGTATCACAGAGACAGCTCCTGTCCTAACCCTGGTGTCCTCCTGTATCACAGAGACAGCTCATGTCCTAACCCTAGTGTCCTCCTGTATCACAGAGACAGCTCCTGTCCTAACCCTGGTGTCCTCCTGTATCACAGAGACAGCTCCTGTCCTAACCCTGGTGTCCTCCTGTATCACAGATACAGCTCCTGTCCTAACCCTGGTGTCCTCCTGTATCACAGAGACAGCTCCTGTCCTAACCCTGGTGTCCTCCTGTATCACAGAGACAGCTCCTGTCCTAACCCTGGTGTCCTCCTGTATCACAGAGACAGCTCCTGTCCTAACCCTGGTGTCCTCCTGTAACACAGAGACAGCTCCTGTCCTAACCCTGGTGTCCTCCTGTATCACAGAGACAGCTCCTGTCCTAACCCTGGCGTCCTCCTGTATCACAGAGATATCTCCTGTCCTAACCCTGGCGTCCTCCTGTATCACAGAGACAGCTCCTGTCCTAACCCTGGTGTCCTCCTGTATCACAGATACAGCTCCTGTCCTAACCCTGGTGTCCTCCTGTATCACAAAGACAGCTCCTGTCCTAACCCTGGTGTCCTCCTGTATCACAGAGACAGCTCCTGTCCTAACCCTGGTGTCCTCCTGTATCACAGAGACAGCTCCTGTCCTAACCCTGGTGTCCTCCTGTAACACAGAGACAGCTCCTGTCCTAACCCTGGTGTCCTCCTGTATCACAGAGACAGCTCCTGTCCTAACCCTGGCGTCCTCCTGTATCACAGAGACAGCTCCTGTCCTAACCCTGGCGTCCTCCTGTATCACAGAGACAGCTCCTGTCCTAACCCTGGCGTCCTCCTGTATCACAGAGACAGCTCCTGTCCTAACCCTGGCGTCCTCCAGTATCACAGAGACAAATCCTGTCCAAACCCTGGTGTCCTCCTGTATCACAGAGACAGCTCCTGTCCTAACCCTGGTGTCCTCCTGTATCACAGAGACATCTCCTGCCCTAACCCTGGTGTCCTCCTGTATCACAGAGACAGCTCCTGTCCTAACCCTGGTGTCCTCCTGTAACACAGAGACAGCTCCTGTCCTAACCCTGGAGTCCTCCTGTAACACAGAGACAGCTCCTGTCCTAACCCTGGTGTCCTCCTGTATCACAGAGACAGCTCCTGTCCTAACCCTGGTGTCCTCCTGTAACACAGAGACAGCTCCTGTCCTAACCCTGGTGTCCTCCTGTAACACAGAGACAGCTCCTGTCCTAACCCTGGTGTCCTCCTGTAACACAGAGACAGCTCCTGTCCTAACCCTGGTGTCCTCCTGTAACACAGAGACAGCTCCTGTCCTAACCCTGGTGTCCTCCTGTATCACAGAGACAGCTCCTGTCCTAACCCTGGCGTCCTCCTGTATCACAGAGACAGCTCCTGTCCTAACCCTGGTGTCCTCCTGTAACACAGAGACAGCTCCTGTCCTAACCCTGGTGTCCTCCTGTAACACAGAGACAGCTCTTGTCAGCAGACCGATGAAACCAACGCAGTGTGTTGTTGCTACTAGCCTACTACTGAAGAGAAAAGGGAGAAGTCATTCCGCCAGCGACCCTCCCTCCGTCCACTTTAGGCCCAGAGAGGAAAGAGAGGGAGGAGAGGTGTGAACTTTGGAAGTGGTCTGTCACAACGTGTTACAGTGATGTGTTCACTACTTCACGAGTGTGAAATGGCTTGGGCTGGCTCCCATGCTGGGACACTGTAAATCATCCAGTTAATTAGAGTTAGCTGAGAGGTGTGTGTGTACAGCTAGCTGAGAAGTTGTGGAAGTGGCCCTGGAACCTGGACTATACGGTAATATACAGCAAGCCTTGTTTTCATTCCCTCTTAGGGCGTCCAGTCTCTGTTCTCCGGTCTCTGTTCTCCAGTCTCTGTTCTCCAGTCTCTGTTCTCCAGTCTCTGTTCTCCAGTCTCTGTTCTCCAGTCTCTGTTCTCCAGTCTCTGTTCTCCAGTCTCTGTTCTCCAGTCTCTGTTCTCCAGTCTCTGTTCTCCAGTCTCTGTTCTCCAGTCTCTGTTCTCCAGTCTCTGTTCTCCAGTCTCTGTTCTCCAGTCTCTGTTCCCCAGTCTCTGTTCCCCAGTCTCTGTTCCCCAGTCTCTGTTCCCCAGTCTCTGTTCCCCAGTCTCTGTTCCCCAGTCTCTGTTCTCCAGTCTCTGTTCCCCAGTCTCTGTTCCCCAGTCTCTGTTCCCCAGTCTCTGTTCTCCAGTCTCTGTTCTCCAGTCTCTGTTCTCCAGTCTCTGTTCTCCAGTCTCTGTTCTCCAGTCTCTGTTCCCCAGTCTCCGTTCTCCAGTCTCTGTTCTCCAGTCTCTGTTCTCCAGTCTCTGTTCTCCAGTCTGCCCGTCATCTTTCAGGGGGAGCAGTAGAACTACTGGCTGGGAGGAGGAGTTCTGAAGCTTCAGCTCCAGTAAAACACCACACAGTTCAGCTTCAGTACAGACAGCTCCAGTAAAACACCACACAGTTCAGCTTCAGTACAGACAGCTCCAGTAAAACACCACACAGTTCAGCTTCAGTACAGACAGCTCCAGTAAAACACCACACAGTTCAGCTTCAGCACAGACAGCTCCAGTAAAACACCACACAGTTCAGCTTCAGTACAGACAGCTCCAGTAAAACACCACACAGTTCAGCTTCAGCACAGACAGCTCCAGTAAAACACCACACAGTTCAGCTTCAGTACAGACAGCTCCAGTAAAACACCACACAGTTCAGCTTCAGTACAGACAGCTCCAGTAAAACACCACACAGTTCAGCTTCAATACAGACAGCTCCAGTAAAACACCACACAGTTCAGCTTCAGCACAGACAGCTCCAGTAAAACACCACACAGTTCAGCTTCAGCACAGACAGCTCCAGTAAAACACCACACAGTTCAGCTTCAGTACAGACAGCTCCAGTAAAACACCACACAGTTCAGCTTCAGCACAGACAGCTCCAGTAAAACACCACACAGTTCAGCTTCAGCACAGACAGCTCCAGTAAAACACCACACAGTTCAGCTTCAGTACAGACAGCTCAGTAAAACACCACACAGTTCAGCTTCAATACAGACAGCTCCAGTAAAACACCACACAGTTCAGCTTCAGCACAGACAGCTCCAGTAAAACACCACACAGTTCAGCTTCAATACAGACAGCTCCAGTAAAACACCACACAGTTCAGCTTCAGTACAGACAGCTCCAGTAAAACACCACACAGTTCAGCTTCAATACAGACAGCTCCAGTAAAACACCACACAGTTCAGCTTCAGTACAGACAGCTCCAGTAAAACACCACACAGTTCAGCTTCAATACAGACAGCTCCAGTAAAACACCACACAGTTCAGCTTCAATACAGACAGCTCCAGTAAAACACCACACAGTTCAGCTTCAGTACAGACAGCTCCAGTAAAACACCACACAGTTCAGCTTCAGTACAGACAGCTCCAGTAAAACACCACACAGTTCAGCTTCAGTACAGACAGCTCCAGTAAAACACCACACAGTTCAGCTTCAATACAGACAGCTCCAGTAAAACACCACACAGTTCAGCTTCAGTACAGACAGCTCCAGTAAAACACCACACAGTTCAGCTTCAATACAGACAGCTCCAGTAAAACACCACACAGTTCAGCTTCAGCACAGACAGCTCCAGTAAAACACCACACAGTTCAGCTTCAGTACAGACAGCTCCAGTAAAACACCACACAGTTCAGCTTCAGTACAGACAGCTCCAGTAAAACACCACACAGTTCAGCTTCAGTACAGACAGCTCCAGTAAAACACCACACAGTTCAGCTTCAGTACAGACAGCTCCAGTAAAACACCACACAGTTCAGCTTCAGCACAGACAGCTCCAGTAAAACACCACACAGTTCAGCTTCAGCACAGACAGCTCCAGTAAAACACCACACAGTTCAGCTTCAGTACAGACAGCTCCAGTAAAACACCACACAGTTCAGCTTCAGCACAGACAGCTCCAGTAAAACACCACACAGTTCAGCTTCAGCACAGACAGCTCCAGTAAAACACCACACAGTTCAGCTTCAGTACAGACAGCTCCAGTAAAACACCACACAGTTCAGCTTCAGTACAGACAGCTCCAGTAAAACACCACACAGTTCAGCTTCAGTACAGACAGCTCCAGTAAAACACCACACAGTTCAGCTTCAGCACAGACAGCTCCAGTAAAACACCACACAGTTCAGCTTCAGTACAGACAGCTCCAGTAAAACACCACACAGTTCAGCTTCAGCACAGACAGCTCCAGTAAAACACCACACAGTTCAGCTTCAGTACAGACAGCTCCAGTAAAACACCACACAGTTCAGCTTCAGCACAGACAGCTCCAGTAAAACACCACACAGTTCAGCTTCAGTACAGACAGCTCCAGTAAAACACCACACAGTTCAGCTTCAGTACAGACAGCTCCAGTAAAACACCACACAGTTCAGCTTCAGTACAGACAGCTCCAGTAAAACACCACACAGTTCAGCTTCAGTACAGACAGCTCCAGTAAAACACCACACAGTTCAGCGTCAGTACAGACAGCTCCAGTAAAACACCACACAGTTCAGCTTCAGTACAGACAGCTCCAGTAAAACACCACACAGTTCAGCTTCAATACAGACAGCTCCAGTAAAACACCACACAGTTCAGCTTCAGTACAGACAGCTCCAGTAAAACACCACACAGTTCAGCTTCAATACAGACAGCTCCAGTAAAACACCACACAGTTCAGCTTCAGTACAGACAGCTCCAGTAAAACACCACACAGTTCAGCTTCAGTACAGACAGCTCCAGTAAAACACCACACAGTTCAGCTTCAGTACAGACAGCTCCAGTAAAACACCACACAGTTCAGCTTCAATACAGACAGCTCCAGTAAAACACCACACAGTTCAGCTTCAGTACAGACAGCTCCAGTAAAACACCACACAGTTCAGCTTCAATACAGACAGCTCCAGTAAAACACCACACAGTTCAGCTTCAGCACAGACAGCTCCAGTAAAACACCACACAGTTCAGCTTCAGTACAGACAGCTCCAGTAAAACACCACACAGTTCAGCTTCAGTACAGACAGCTCCAGTAAAACACCACACAGTTCAGCTTCAGTACAGACAGCTCCAGTAAAACACCACACAGTTCAGCTTCAGTACAGACAGCTCCAGTAAAACACCACACAGTTCAGCTTCAGCACAGACAGCTCCAGTAAAACACCACACAGTTCAGCTTCAGCACAGACAGCTCCAGTAAAACACCACACAGTTCAGCTTCAGTACAGACAGCTCCAGTAAAACACCACACAGTTCAGCTTCAGCACAGACAGCTCCAGTAAAACACCACACAGTTCAGCTTCAGCACAGACAGCTCCAGTAAAACACCACACAGTTCAGCTTCAGTACAGACAGCTCCAGTAAAACACCACACAGTTCAGCTTCAGTACAGACAGCTCCAGTAAAACACCACACAGTTCAGCTTCAGTACAGACAGCTCCAGTAAAACACCACACAGTTCAGCTTCAGCACAGACAGCTCCAGTAAAACACCACACAGTTCAGCTTCAGTACAGACAGCTCCAGTAAAACACCACACAGTTCAGCTTCAGCACAGACAGCTCCAGTAAAACACCACACAGTTCAGCTTCAGTACAGACAGCTCCAGTAAAACACCACACAGTTCAGCTTCAGCACAGACAGCTCCAGTAAAACACCACACAGTTCAGCTTCAGTACAGACAGCTCCAGTAAAACACCACACAGTTCAGCTTCAGTACAGACAGCTCCAGTAAAACACCACACAGTTCAGCTTCAGTACAGACAGCTCCAGTAAAACACCACACAGTTCAGCTTCAGTACAGACAGCTCCAGTAAAACACCACACAGTTCAGCGTCAGTACAGACAGCTCCAGTAAAACACCACACAGTTCAGCTTCAGTACAGACAGCTCCAGTAAAACACCACACAGTTCAGCTTCAGTACAGGCAGCTCCAGTAAAACACCACACAGTTCAGCTTCAGTACAGACAGCTCCAGTAAAACACCACACAGTTCAGCTTCAGCACAGACAGCTCCAGTAAAACACCACACAGTTCAGCTTCAGTACAGACAGCTCCAGTAAAACACCACACAGTTCAGCGTCAGTACAGACAGCTCCAGTAAAACACCACACAGTTCAGCTTCAGTACAGACAGCTCCAGTAAAACACCACACAGTTCAGCGTCAGTACAGACAGCTCCAGTAAAACACCACACAGTTCAGCTTCAGTACAGACAGCTCCAGTAAAACACCACACAGTTCAGCTTCAGTACAGACAGCTCCAGTAAAACACCACACAGTTCAGCTTCAGTACAGACAGACAGACAGACAAGCCGTGCTGTGATGGCTGTAGCCGCTCAACAACAGGAGAACTACAGGACAGCCACATCTACAGAGGAGAGAGGAGGAGAAGAGAAGGAGAGAGGGGAGAGAAGGAAAGGAGAGGGAGAGAGAAGGAGAGGAGAGGGAGAGAAGGAGAGGAGAGGGAGAGAAGAGGAGAGGAGAGGAGAGGAGAGAGAGAGAGAGGAGAGGAGAGGAGAGGAGAGGAGAGGAGAGGAGAGGAGAGGAGAGGAGAGGAGAGGAGAGGAGAGGAGAGGAGAGGAGAGGAGAGGAGAGGAGAGGAGAGAGAGAGAGGAGAGAGAGGAGAGGAGAGGAGAGGAGAGGAGAGGAGAGGAGAGGAGAGGAGAGGAGAGGAGAGGAGAGGAGAGGAGAGGAGAGGAGAGGAGAGGAGAGAGAGAGAGAGAGAGAGAGAGAGAGGAGGAGGACAGAGAGAGAGAGAGAGAGAGAGAGAGAGAGAGAGAGAGAGAGAAAGCTTTGACTATGTACAGACTCAGTGAGCATAGCCTTGCTATTGAGAAAGGCCGCCGTAGGCAGACCTGGCTCTCAAAAGAAGACAGGCTATGTGCACACTGCCCACAAAATGAGGTGGAAACTGAGCTGCACTTCCTAACCTCCTGACCATATATTAGAGACACATATTTCCCTCAGATTACAGCGATCCACAAAAAATTTGAAAACAAACCCAATTTTGATAAACTCCCTTATCTACTTGGTGAAAAACCACAGTGTGCCATCACAGCAGCAAGATGTGTGACCTGTTGCCACAAGAAAAGGGCAACAAGTGAAGAACAAACACTATTGTAAATACAACCCATATTTATGTTTATTTATTTTCCCATTTGTACTTTAACTATTTGCACATTGTTACAACACTGTATATATACATAATATGACATTTGAAATGTCTTTATTCTTTTGGAACTTCTGAGTGTAATGTTTACTGTTAATATTTATTGTTTATTTCACTTTTGTTTACTATCTACTTCACTTGCTTTGGCAATGTTAACATACGTTTCCCATGCCAATAAAGCCCTTAAATTGAAATTGAATTGAATTGAAATTGAGAGAGAGAGAGAGACAGAGACAGAGAGAGAGAGAGAGAGAGAGAGAGAGAGAGAGAGAGAGAGAGAGAGAGAGAGAGAGAGAGAGAGAATAAATTAGGCTCGACTCCTAATAATAGTGTTCAGGTCTGTATGTGTGTGTGTGTGTGTGTGTGTGTGTGTGTGTGTGTGTGTGTGTGTGTGTGTGTGTGTGTGTGTGTGTGTTGGCTGGGCTCCACAGACAATCAGACCATGTAGAGATCTCACTGTGACAGCTCTGACCCCAGCTCTATTGGCTAGAAGGTGAGTCCTACACACTGAAGCACTGTGTGTGTGTCTCTCTCAGTGTGTGTCTCTCTCAGTGTGTGTCTCTCTCAGTGTGTGTCTCTCAGTGTGTGTCTCTCTCTCAGTGTGTGTCTCTCTCTCTCAGTGTGTGTGTGTCTCTCAGTGTGTCTCTCTCAGTGTGTGTCTCTCTCTCAGTGTGTGTGTCTCTCAGTGTGTCTCTCTCTCTCAGTGTGTGTGTCTCTCTCAGTGTGTGTGTCTCTCAGTGTGTCTCTCTCTCTCTCAGTGTGTGTGTCTCTCTCAGTGTGTGTGTGTGTCTCTCAGTGGGTGTGTCTCTCTCAGTGTGTGTGTCTCAGTGTGTGTCTCTCTCTCAGTGTGTGTGTGTCTGTCAGTGTGTGTGTGTCTGTCAGTGTGTGTGTGTGTGTGTTATCCTCCAGTATCATTGAACCCCCTGTTGACCGGGTCACTGTCTCAAACAGCTCTGTGTTTCTCCATCGTTCCGCTGTTGTATTGTTCCCCTGTAGGCTCCTCTACTCTAATCTATTTCTATCTGACAGGGAACTCATCAGGGATTCCTTGCTGCTTTCCTTCCAGTGATGCTGTGATCTTTGGGAGCCGTCCTTCTGAAAACACAGCTGAAAGAAGCAGCGAAGCCAAACAGGCCGTAAAACGTGTGCTTGTTTTAGCTCCTGGTTCTCTCTAGAAAACATGACAGGCTTTGTAATTATGAGTCTGCATGGGAAAGCTGCATGAACAAGAGGGATCCAAGCAGCAGTGCGTCCCAAATGGCACCCTATCCCCTATATAGTGCACTACATTTGACCAGAGCCCTATGGGCCCAGATCACTAAAGGGAATAAGGTTCCATTTGGGACGGACGGCAGATCACTGAGCCTTGTTGGACCTCATCAAGACTACTGTTCAACATTACCATTAGATCACACAGACCACTTCACTCTACCAAGACATCTGACTGGACATCTTTTCATTGATTTCAATGGGATGTGATCCAATCATCCAACCAAACCGTAACACACCCTGTCAACTACTAGTTAGAAGACTATGATTAATTGATTTATTGATAAGTAGAATCAGGTGTGTTTCTGCTTGGCTGGGACAAAACCCTGCACCCACATTGGCCCTGTACAGATATGATTGGCCACCTTGGTTCTGAGAGGTGGTGAGGTATGTCCTGATTGGTTGGTTGTACCCAGTAGTCTGTCCTGATTGGTTAGTTGTATCCAGTAGTCTGTCCTCATTGGTTAGTTGTACCCAGTAGTCTGTCCTGATTGGTTAGTTGTATCCAGTAGTCTGTCCTGATTGGTTAGTTGTACCCAGTAGTCTGTCCTGATTGGTTTGTTGCACCCAGTAGTCTGTCCTGATTGGTTGTTTACCTGCTGGCCATGTTCCATTCCAGGGCGGGGTTCTGTGAGTTCCTCTCTGTCTCGGTGGACACACCCCCCTTAGACCCCTCCTTCTCTGGTTTGAGTTGCTCCCATTGGGCGGTACCGATGTTGATGGACTGCAGGTCCACCTGGTACTGGCGGTCCTCCACCTCTGACCCCGGGTCACGCAGGATGCCCAGGTTCAACGCTCGCCTGGGGGAGAAAAACGGAGAGCGAGAGGGACGTTAAGGGTTTAAACAGCCCAAATAACATCACCTGAAACAGATTGGAACCCAGACCAGCCACGCCAGAGCTCTGACATCATAGGTACCACCTCTGTCATGTGATCAGCATTACCCACAACCCCCTGGGGCTCATTCAGGTTTGTTATACTGCATGTGAACCAGTCAGGGCACCATCAGTCAGTTCCCTGACATATGATGACAACCACTTCTGACACAGAGTGACTCATATGTTGCATGCTATATATGGTGCATAATGTAGATGTTATCATGGCTACCAGTGGTTTCAGCTAGCTACCTCTACACGCTAAGTAGCTAGCTACCTCTACACGCTAAGTAGCTAGCTACCTCTACACGCTAAGTAGCTAGCTACCTCTACACGCTAAGTAGCTAGCTACCTCTACACGCTAAGTAACTAGCTACCTCTGCACGCTAAGTAGCTAGCTACCTCTACACGCTAAGTAACCATTGGTGTTTCACAGTCAATTGAGGCAAGACAACACAGACACCGTTTCAGCTAACCTAACCTAACCACTAAGCATGCAG
>NW_028156094.1:0-38783 GCF_964263955.1 Coregonus lavaretus | reverse complement strand
AGATAGAGGTGGAGATAGAGGTGGAGATAGAAATGGAGATGGAGATGGAGGTGTAGATACAGGTGGAGATAGAGAATGAGATAGAGATAGAGGTGGAGTAGAGATGGAGATGGAGAAGGAGATGTAGGTGGAGATAGAGATGGAGATAGAGGTGGAGATAGAGATGGAGATAGAGATAGAGATAGAGGTGGAGATAGAGATGGAGATGGAGGGGAGATAGAGGTGGAGATAGAGATGGAGATAGATGTGGAGATAGAGGTGGAGATGGAGGTGGAGATAGAGATTGAGATAGATGTGGAGATAGAGGTGGAGATAGAGATGGAGATGGAGATGGAGATAGAGATGGAGATAGAGTTGGAGATAGAGGTGGAGATAGAGGTGGAGATGGAGATGGAGGTGGAGATGGAGGTGGAGATGGAGATGAGGTGGAGATAGAGATGGAGATGGAGATGGAGATAGAGATAGAGATGGAGATGGAGGTGGAGAAGAGATGGAGATGGAGATGGAGGTTTAGATGGAGGTGGAGATAGAGGTGGAGATAGAGGTGGAGATAGAGATGGAGATGGAGGTGGAGATAGAGGTGGAGATAGAGATGGAGATAGATGTGGAGATAGAGGTGGAGATAGAGGTGGAGATAGAGATTGAGATGGAGATGGAGATAGAGGTGGAGATGGAGATGGAGATATAGATGGAGATGGAGATGGAGATGGAGGTGGAGATAGAGGTTGAGATAGAGATGGAGATGGAGGTGGAGATAGAGGTGGAGATAGAGATGGAGATGGAGATGGAGATGGAGATACAGGTGGAGATAGAGGTGAGATAGAGATAGAGGTGGAGTAGAGATGGAGATGGAGGTGGAGATGGAGATGGAGGTGGAGATAAAGGTGGAGATAGAGATGGAGATGGAGGTGGAGATAGAGATGGAGATGGAGGTGGAGATAGAGGTGGAGATATAGGTGGAGATAGAGGTGGAGATAGAGATGGAGATAGAGATGGAGATGGAGGTGGAGATAGAGATGAGATGGAGGTGGAGATAGAGATGGAGATGGAGGTGGAGATAGAGGTGGAGATAGAGGTGGAGATAGAGATGGAGATGTAGGTGGAGATAGAGATGGAGATAGAGGTGGAGATAGAGATGGAGATAGAGATAGAGATAGAGGTGGAGATAGAGATGGAGATGGAGGTGGAGATAGAGGTGGAGATAGAGATGGAGATAGATGTGGAGATAGAGGTGGAGTGGAGGTGGAGATAGAGATTGAGATAGATGTGGAGATAGAGATGGAGATAGAGATGGAGATGGAGGTGGAGATAGAGGTGGAGATAGAGGTGGAGATAGAGGTGGAGATATAGGTGTAGATAGAGATGGAGATGGAGGTGGAGATAGAGGTGGAGATAGAGATGGAGAGAGAGATGGATATAGAGATGGAGATGGAGGTGGAGATAGAGGTGGAGATAGAGGTGGAGATGGAGGTGGAGATAGAGTGGGAGATAGAGGTGGAGTTAGAGATGGAGATGGAGGTGGAGATAGAGGTGGAGATAGAGGTGGAGATTGAGGTGGAGATAGAGATGGAGATGGAGGTGGAGATAGAGGTGGAGATAGAGGTGGAGATAGAGGTGGAGATAGAGATGGAGGTGGAGATAGAGATAGAGATGGAGTTAGAGATGGAGATAGAGGTGGAGATAGAGGTGGAGATAGAGATGGAGGTGGAGATAGAGATGGAGGTGGGATAGAGGTGGAGATAGAGTGGAGATGGAGGTGGAGATAGAGGTGGAGATTAGGTGGAGATAGAGATGGAGATGGAGGTGGAGATGAGGTGGAGATAGAGATGGAGAGAGAGATGGATATAGGAGTGGAGATGGAGGTGAGATAGAGGTGGAGATAGAGGTGGATAGAGGTGGAGTGGAGGTGGAGATAGAGTGGAGTAGAGGTGGAGTTAGAGATGGAGATGGAGGTGGAGATAGAGGTGGAGTATAGGTGGAGATAGAGGTGGATAGAGATGGAGGTGGAGATAGAGGTGGAGTAGAGATGGGATAGAGATGGAGATGGAGGTGGAGATGGAGGTGGGATGGAGGTGGAGATGAGAAGAGTAGAGGTGGAGATGGAGATGGAGATGGAGATGGAGATGGAGATGGAGATGGAGATGGAGGTGGAGATGGAGGTGGAGATGGATATGGAGGTGGAGATAGAGATGGAGCTGGAGATAGAGGTGGAGATGGCGATAGAGGTGGAGATATAGATGGAAATAGAGCTGGAGATGGAGGTGATAGAGATGGAGAAGGAGGTAGAGGTGGAGATGGGGATGGAGATGAGGTGGAGATGGAGGTGGAATAGAGGTGGAGATATAGGAGGAGATAGAGGTGGAGATAGAGATGGAGGTGGAGATGGAGGTGGAGATGGAGATGGTGTTGAATAGAGGTGGAGATAGCGATAGGGGTGGAGATATAGGTGGATATGGAGGTGGAGATAGAGTTGGAGATAGAGATGGAGATAGTGTGGAGATAGAGGTGGAGATAGAGATGGAGAAGGAGATGGAGATAGAGATGTAGATAGAGTGGAGATAGAGGTGGATATAGAGGGGGGAAATGGAGGTGGAGATGGAGGTGGAGATGGAGATGAGGTGGAGATAGAGATGGAGATGGAGATAGAGGTGGAGATGGAGGTGGAGATAGATGTGGAGATAGAGGTGGAGATAGAGATGGAGATGGAGATGGAGATGAGATAGAGATGGAGATAGAGGTGGAGATAGAGGTGGAGATTGAGGTGGAGATGGAGATGGAGGTGGAGATGGAGGTGGAGATGGAGATGAGGTGGAGATAGAGATGGAGATGGAGATAGAGGTGGAGATGGAGGTGGAGGTGGAGATAGAGGTGGAGATAGAGGTGGAGATAGAGGTGGAGATAGAATGGAGATGGAGATGGAGGTGTAGATACAGGTGGAGATAGAGAATGAGATAGAGATAGAGGTGGAGTAGAGATGGAGATGGAGAAGGAGATGGAGATGGAGGTGGAGGTGGAGATAAAGATGGAGATGGAGGTGGAGATAGAGTTGGAGATAGAGGTGGAGATAGAGATGGAGATGGAGGTGGAGATAGAGATGGAGATGGAGTTGGAGATAGAGGTGGAGATAGAGGTGGAGATAGAGATGGAGATGGATGTGGAGATAGAGGTGGAGATATAGGTGGAGATAGAGGTGGAGATAGAGATGGAGATAGAGATGGAGATGGAGGTGGAGATAGAGATGAGATGGAGGTGGAGATAGAGATGGAGATGGAGGTGGAGATAGAGGTGGAGATAGAGGTGGAGATAGAGATGGAGATAGAGGTGGAGATAGAGATGGAGATGTAGGTGGAGATAGAGATGGAGATAGAGGTGGAGATAGAGATGGAGATAGAGATAGAGATAGAGGTGGAGATAGAGATGGAGATGGAGGTGGAGATAGAGGTGGAGATTGAGATGGAGATAGATGTGGAGATAGAGGTGGAGATGGAGGTGGAGATAGAGATTGAGATAGATGTGGAGATAGAGGTGGAGATAGAGATGGAGATGGAGATGGAGATAGAGATGGAGATAGAGTTGGAGATAGAGGTGGAGATAGAGGTGGAGATGGAGATGGAGGTGGAGATGGAGATGAGGTGGAGATAGAGATGGAGATGGAGATGGAGATAGAGATAGAGGTGGAGGTGGAGGTGGAGATAGAGGTGGAGATAGAGGTGGAGATAGAGGTGGAGATGGAGATAGAGATGGAGATGGAGGTGGAGATAGAGATTAGATGGAGGTGGAGATAGAGATGGAGATGGAGGTGGATATAGAGTTGGAGATAGAGGTGGAGATGGAGATTGAGGTGGAGGTGGAGATGGAGGTGGAGATAGAGGTGGAGATAGAGGTGGAGATAGAGATGGAGATGGAGGTAGAGATAGAGGTGGAGATAGAGGTGGAGATAGAGATGGAGATGGAGGTGGCGATAGAGGTGGAGATAGAGGTGGAGATAGAGATGGAGATGGAGGTGGAGATAGAGATAGAGATGGAGATAGAGATGGAGATAGAGGTGGAGATGGAGATGGAGGTGGAGATGGAGGTGGAGATAGAGTTGGAGATAGAGGTGGAGATAGAGGTGGAGATAGAGATGGAGATGGAGGAGGAGATAGAGGTGGAGATAGAGATGGAGATGGAGATGGAGATGGAGGTGGAGAAAGAGATGGAGATGGATGTTGGAGATAGAGATGAGATGGAGGTGGAGATAGAGGTGGAGATAGAGTTGGAGATAGAGGTGGAGATAGAGATGGAGATGGAGGTGAGATAGAGTTGGAGATAGAGCTGGAGATAGAGGTGGGATGGAGATGAGGTGGAGATAGAGGTGGAGATAGAGGTGGAGATAGAGATGGAGATGGAGGTGGAGATAGAGGTGGAGATAGAGATGGAGATAGAGATGGAGATGGAGGTGGAGATGGAGGTGGAGATAGAGATAGAGGTGGAGTGGAGATGGAGATGGAGATGGAGATGGAGATGGAGGTGGAGATGGAGGTGGAGTTGGAGATGGAGGTGGAGATAGAGATGGAGCTGGAGATAGAGGTGGAGATGGCGATAGAGGTGGAGATATAGATGGAAATAGAGCTGGAGATGGAGGTGATAGAGATGGAGAAGGAGGTAGAGGTGGAGATGGGGATGGAGATGAGGTGGAGATGGAGGTGGAATAGAGGGGGAGATATAGGAGGAGATAGAGGTGGAGATAGAGATGGAGGTGGAGATGGAGGTGGAGATGGAGATGGAGATGGAGATGGTGTTGGAATAGAGGTGGAGATAGAGATAGGGGTGGAGATATAGGTGGATATGGAGGTGGAGATAGAGGTGGAGATATAGGAGGAGATAGAGGTGGAGATATAGATGGAGATGGAGATGGAGGTGGAGATGGAGATGGAGATGGTGTTGGAATAGAGGTGGAGATAGAGATAGAGGTGGAGATATAGGTGGATATGGAGGTGGGGATAGAGGTGGAGATAAAGATGGAGATGGCGATAGAGGTGGAGATGGAGGTGGAGATGGACGTGGAGATAGAGGTGGAGATGGAGGTGGAGATGGATGTGGAGATAGAGGTGGAAAAAAGGTGGAGATAGAGATGGAGATAGAGGTGGAGATTGAGATGGTGATAGAGGTGGAGATAACGGTGGAGATAGAGATGGAGATGGAGATGGAGATGGAGTTGGAATAGAGGTGGAGATAGAGATAGGGGTGGAGATATAGGTGGATATGGAGATGGAGATAGAGATGGAGATGGAGGTGGAGATCGAGGTGGAGATAGAGGTGGAGATATAGGTGGAGATGGAGGTGGAGATGGAGGTGGAGATGGAGATGGAGATGGTTTTGGAATAGAGGTGGAGATAGAGATAGGGGTGGAGATATAGGTGGATATGGAGATGGAGATAGAGATGGAGATGGAGGCGGAGATCGAGGTGGAGATAGAGGTTGAGATATAGGTGGAGATGGAGGTGGAGATGGAGGTGGTGATAGAGTGGAGATGGAGGTGGAGATAGAGATAGAGATAGAGATGGAGATGGAGATGGAGATGGAGATGGAGGTGGAGATAGAGATGGAGATGGAGGTGAGATAGAGGTGGAGATAGAGATGGAGATAGATGTGGAGATAGAGATGGAGATAGATGTGGAGATGGAGGTTGGAGATGGTGATGGAGATAAAGGTGGAGATAGAGATGGAGATAGAGATCGAGATGGAGGTGGAGATAAGGTGGAGATAGAGGTGGAGGTGGAGATAGAGGTGGAGATAGAGATGGAGATGGAGGTGGAGATGGAGATGGAGATGGAGATAGAGGTGAAGATAGAGATGGAGATAGAGATGGAGTGGAGGTGGAGATAGAGGTGGATATAGAGGTGGAGATAGAGGTGGAGATAGAGATCGAGATGGAGATAGAGGTGGAGATAGAGGTGGAGATAGAGATAGAGATGTAGAAGGAGGTGAGATAGAGATGGAGATGGAGGTGGAGATAGAGGTGGAGATAGAGATGGAGTGGAGGTGGAGATAGAGGTGGAGATAGTGATGGAGATGGAGGTGAAGATGGAGGTGGAGATAGAGGTGGAGATAGAGGTGGAGATAGAGATGGAGATGGTGGTGGGATAGAGGTGGAGATAGAGGTGGATAAGGAGGTGGAGATTGAGGTGGAGATAGAGGTGGAGATAGAGATGGAGATAGAGGTGGAGATAGAGATGGAGATATAGATGGAGATAGAGATGGAGATAGAGATGGTGATGTAGGTGGAGTGTTGTGGTGGAGATGGGTTGTGATGGTGTGGTGATGGGTGGAATGTGTGTTGGAGTAGAGATGGAGATAGTGTGGGATAGTGGTGGTGATGGTGATGGTGGTGGGATGTAGGTTGTGATGGAGGTTGGAGATGGGGTGGAGATAGAGATGGAGAGAGTTGGAGAGAGATAGAGTTGGGTAGAGTGGAGATGGAGATGGAGGTGGAGATAGTGTGGAGATGGAGGTGGAATAGGATGTGAGATAAGGTGGAGATAGAGTGGAGATAGAGATGGTGATGGAGTGGGATAGAGGTGGGGATAGAGTGAAGAGTGGTGATGGAGGTGGAGCTAAGGTGGAGATAGAGTAGAGTTGTAGATAGAGATGGAGATGAGGTGGAGATAGAGGTGGATATAGAGATGGAGATAGAGGTGGAGATGTAGGTGGAGATAGAGATGGAATAGGGGTGGTGATAGAGGTGGAGTTGTAGGTGGAGATAGAGATTGATATAGGGGTGGAGATAGACGTGGAGATAGAGGTGGAGTGGAGGTGGAGTTGGGGTGGAGATAGAGGTGGAGATAGAGATGGAGATGGAGAAGGAGATAGAGGTGGAGATAGAGATGGAGATGGAGGTGGAGATAGAGGTGGAGATAGAGGTGGAGATAGAGGTGGAATAGAGATGAGATGGAGGTGGAGATAGAGATGGAGATGGAGGTGGAGATAGAGGTGGAGATAGAGGTGGAGATGGAGTGGAGGTGGAGGTGGAGATAGATGTGGAGATAGAGGTGGAGATAGTGTTGGAGATAGGTGGGATAGATGTGGAGTTGAGGTGAGATAGAGATGGGATGGAGTGGGTTAGTGTGGAGATAGAGGTGGAGATGAGGTGGAGATGGAGATGGAGGTGGAGATGGTGGTGGAGATGGAGATGGAGGTGGAGATAGAGATGGAGATGGAGATAGAGGTGGAGTTGGAGGTGGAGATAGAGGTGGAGATGGAGGTGGTGATAGAGGTGGAGATGAGGTGGAGATAGAATGGAGATGGAGATGGAGTGTAGATACAGGTGGAGATAGAGGTGGAGATAGAGATAGAGGTGGAGTAGAGATGGAGATGGAGAAGGAGGTGGAGATGGAGGTGGAGATAAGATGAGATAGAGATGGAGATGGAGGTGGATATAGAGATGGAGATGGAGGTGGAGATAGAGGTGGAGATAGAGGGTGGAGATAGAGATGGAGATGGAGGTGGAGATAGAGATGGAGATGGAGTTGGAGATAGAGGTGGAGATGAGGTGGAGATAGAGATGGAGATGGAGGTGGAGAAGAGGTGGAGATATAGGTGGGGATAGAGGTGGAGATAGTGATGGAGATTAGAGATGGGATGGAGGTGGAGATAGAGATGAGATGGAGGTGGAGATGAGATGGAGATGGAGGTGGAGATAGAGGTGGAGATAGAGGTGGAGATAGAGGTGGAGATAGAGATGGAGATGTAGGTGGAGATAGAGATGGAGATAGAGGTGGAGATAGCGATGGGATGAGATAGAGTAGAGGTGGAGATAGAGATGGAGATGGAGGTGGAGATAGAGGTGGAGATAGAGATGGAGATAGATGTGGAGATAGAGGTGGAGATGGAGGTGGAGATAGAGATTGAGATAGATGTGGAGATAGAGGTGGAGATAGAGATGGAGATGGAGATGGAGATAGAGATGGAGATAGAGTTGGAGATAGAGGTGGAGATAGAGGTGGAGATGGAGATGGAGGTGGAGATGGAGTGAGTGGAGATAGAGATGGAGATGGAGATAGAGATAGAGATGGAGATGGAGGTGGAGAAGGTGGAGATGGAGATGGAGGTTTAGTGGAGGTGGAGATAGAGGTGGAGATAGAGGTGGAGATAGAGATGGAGAAGGAGTGGAGATAGAGGTGGAGATAGAGATGGAGATAGATGTGGAGATAGAGGTGGAGATAGAGGTGGAGATAGAGATGAGATGGAGATGAGATAGAGGTGGAGTTGGAGATGGAGATATTGATGGAGTGGAGATGGATGGAGGTGGAGATAGAGGTGGAGATAGGATGATGGAGGTGGAGTTAGAGGTGGAGATAGAGGGAGATGGTGATGGAGATGGAGAAGGTGGAGATAGAGGTGGAGATAGAGTGAGGTGGAGTAGAGATGGAGATGGAGGTGGAGATGGAGATGGAGTGGAGATAAAGGTGGAGATAGAGATGGAGATGGAGGTGGAGATAGAGATGGAGATGGAGGTGGAGATAGAGGTGGAGATAGAGATTAGTGGGGTGAGATAGTGGTGGAGATAGAGGTGGAGATAGAGGTGTGAGATGAGATGGAGGTGGAGATAGGATGGTGTGGAGTGGAGATAGAGTGGGATAGAGGTGGAGATGGAGATGGAGGTGGAGGTGGAGATAGATGTGGAGATAGAGGTGGAGATAGAGTTGGAGATAGAGATGGAGATAGATGTGGAGATAGGGTGGAGATAGAGATGGAGATGAGATGGAGATAGAGATGGAGATAGATGTGGAGATAGAGGTGGAGATAGAGGGGGATGGGTGGAGATGGAGGTGAGTGGAGATGAGGTGGAGATAGGATGGGATGGATAGAGGTGGATGGAGTGAGCTAGAAGTATAAGAAGATCGCTATGATGGATGGAGATGGTGGAGTAGAGATGTGGTGGAGATGGTGGATGAATGGAGGTGGAGATGGAGCTGTGGTGATAGAGATGGAGATGGAGATAGAGTGGGATGGAGGTGGAGATAGAGGTGGATTGGAGGTGAGATATGAGGTGGAGATAGAGTGGAGATAGAATGGAGATGGAGATGGAGTGAGATAAGGTGGAGATAGAGGTGGAGATAGAGATAGAGGTGAGTAGAGATGGAATGGAGAGGAGGTGGAGATGGAGGTGGAGATAAGATGGAGATGAGATGGAGTGGAGGTGGAGTTTGGTGGGATGGGGTGGAGATAGAGGTGGAGATAGAGGTGGAGATAGGATGGGATGGAGTGGAGTAGAGATGGAGATGGAGTTGAGATAGAGGTGGGTAGAGGTGGAGATAGAGATGGAGATGGAGGTGGGAAGAGGTGGGAATAGGTGGAGATGGGGTGAGGTTGTGTTGGAGTGGTGGAGATGGAGGTGGAGATAGAGATGTGATGGAGGTGGAGATAGAGTGGTGATGAGGTGGAGTTGAGGTGGAGATAGAGGTGGAGATAGAGGTGGGATAGAGATCGAGTTGGAGGTGGAGAAAGGGTGGAGATAGAGTGGAGGTGGTGATAGAGGTGGAGTTAGAGATGGAGAAGGAGGTGGAGATGGAGGTGGAGATGGAGATGGGTGAGAAGAGATGGAGATAGAGATGGAGATGGAGGTGGAGATAGGTGGATCGAGGTGGAGATAGAGGTGGAGATAGAGCTCGCGATGAGCTAGAGGTGGAGTGAGGTGTAGTTGGATCGAGATGTAGGGAGGTGGGATAGATGGGTGGAGGTGGGATAGAGGTGTGTTGATGGTGATGGTGGTTGGTGTTGTGGTGGTGTTGTGCTGGAGATGGGGTGTGTGGGGTGGTGATTGTGGTGGGGTTGTGGTGAGTGTGATGGAGATGTGAGGTGGTGGGTAGAGGTGGAGATAGAGGTCGGATCACGGAGGTGGAGATAGAGGTGGAGATAGGGGGAGATAGAGATGGTATGGAGTTGGGATGAGAGGTGGAGATAGAGGTGGAGATAGAGATGGAGGAGGAGTGAGGTGGAGATGGAGATGGAGTGGCGATGGTGTTGGATAGGGTGGGATAGGAGGGGTGGGGTTGGTGGGTATGTGAGGTGGTGTGAGGTGGAGTGTAGGAGGGTTGGGTGGAGTTGTTGGAGTTGGAGATGGTGGTGGTGATGGAGTGGAGTGGTGTTGGATAGTGGTGGAGATAGAGTAGGTGGAGATATAGGTGGTATGGTGGTGGAGATAGAGGTGGAGATAAGATGAGATGGCGATAGAGGTGGAGATGGTGGTGGAGATGGACGTGCGATAGCGGTGAGATGGAGGTGGAGAGGTGTGGAGTAGGGTGGAAGGTGGATTGGTTGGAGATAGAGGTGGAGATAGAGATGGAGATAGGGTGAGATACGGTGGAGTGAGTGGAGTTGGTGTGGGTGTGTGGATTGAGGTGAGTTGTGTTGGGTGGAGATATTGGTGGATCTGAGTGGAGATTGAGATGGAGAAGGTGGAGATCGAGGTGGAGATAGAGGTGGGAGATATAGGTGGAGATGGAGGTGGAGATGGAGGTGGAGTTGAGATGGAGATGGTGTTGGAATAGAGGTGGAGATAGGATAGGGGTGGAGATATAGGTGGATATGGAGATGTGATAGTGATGGAGATGGAGGAGGAGATCGAGGTGGAGATAGAGGTGGAGTATAGGTGGGATGGAGGTGGGATGGAGTGGAGATAGAGATGGAGATGGAGGTGGAGATAGAGATAGAGATAGAGATAGAGATGGAGATGGAGATGGAGATGGTGATGGAGGTGGAGTAGAGATGGAGATGGAGGTGGAGTAGAGGTGGAGATAGAGATGGAGATAGATGTGGAGATAGAGATGGAGATAGATGTGGTGATGGTGGTTGGTGATGGAGATGGAGATAGAGGTGGAGATAGAGATGGAGATAGAGATCGAGATGGAGGTGGATAAGGTGGAGATAGAGGTGAGGTGGAGATAGAGGTGGAGGTAGAGATGGGTGGGGTGGAGATGGAGATGGAGATGGAGATAGAGGTGAAGATAGAGTGGAGATAGAGATGGAGATGGTGGTGGAGATAGAGGTGGATATAGAGGTGGAGATAGAGGTGGAGATAGAGATCGAGATGGAGATAGAGGTGGAGATAGAGGTGGAGATAGAGATAGAGATGTAGATGGAGGTGGAGATAGAGATGGAGATGGAGGTGGAGATTGAGGTGGAGATTGAGATGGAGTTGGAGGTGGAGATAGGGTGAGATAGAGATGGAGATGGAGGTGGAGATGGAGGTGGAGATAGAGGTGGTGATAGAGGTGGAGATAGAGATGGAGATGGTGGTGGAGATAGAGGTGGAGATAGAGGTGGATAAGGAGGTGGAGATAGAGGTGGAGATGAGGGGGAGATAGAGATGGATATGGAGGTGGAGATAGAGGTGAGTTAGAGGTGGAGATAGAGTTGGAGATAGAGGTGGAGTTAGAGATGGGATTTAGATGGATGAGATGGCGATAGAGATGGAGATGGAGGGTGGAGATTGTGGTGGAGATGGTGATGGAGATGGAGATGGAGATGGTGATGGAGATGGAGTTGGAGATAGAGATGGAGATAGAGGTGGAGATAGAGGTGGAGATGGAGATGGAGGTGGAGATATAGGTTGAGATGGAGGTGGAGATGGAGGTGGAGATAGAGATGGAGAAGGAGTTGGAGATAGAGATAGAGGTGGAAATAGAGGTGGAGATAGAGATGGAGATGGAGATGGAGGTGGAGATAGAGATGGAGATGGAGGTGGAAATAGAGGTGGAGATACAGGTGGAGTAGAGATGGAGATAGAGATGGAGATGGAGGTGGAGATAGAGGTGGGGATAGAGGTGAAAATAGAGATGGAGATGGAGGTGGAGATATAGGTGGTGATAGAGATAGAGTTGTAGATAGAGATGGAGTTGCAGGTGGAGATAGAGGTGGATCTAGAGATGGAGATAGAGGTGGAGATGTAGGTGGAGATAGAGATGGAAATAGGGTGGAGATAGAGGTGGAGATGTAGGTGGAGATAGAGATTGATATAGGGGTGGAGATAGACGTGGAGATAGAGGTGGAGATGGAGGTGGAGATAGAGGTGGAGATAGAGGTGGAGATAGAGATGGAGATGGAGAAGGAGATAGAGGTGGAGATCGAGATGGAGATGGAGGTGGAGATAGAGGTGGAGATAGAGGTGGAGATAGAGGTGGAATAGAGATTGAGATGGAGGTGGAGATAGAGATGAGATGGAGGTGGTTAGGGTGAGATAGAGGTGGAGATGGAGATGGAGGTGGAGGTGGAGATAGATGTGGAGATAGAGGTGGAGATAGAGTTGGAGATAGAGATGGAGATAGTTGTGGAGATAGAGGTGGAGATAGAGATGGAGATGGAGATGGAGATAGAGATGGAGATAGAGGTGGAGATAGAGGTGGAGATAGGGGGGAATGGAGGTGGAGATGGAGGTGGAGATGGAGATGGGTGGAGATAGAGATGGAGATGGAGATAGAGGTGGATATGGAGGTGGAGATAGATGTGGAGATAGAGGTGGAGATAGAGATGGAGATGGAGATGGAGATGGAGATAGAGATGGAGATAGAGGTGGAGATAGAGCTGGAGATAGAGGTGGAGATAACGGTGGAGATAGAGATGGAGATGGAGATGGAGATGGTGTTGGATAGAGGTGGGATAGAGATAGGGTTGGAGATATTGGTGGATTGGAGATGGAGATAGAGTGAGATAAGGTGGAGATCGAGGTGGAGATAGAGGTGGAGATATAGGTGGAGATGGAGGTGGAGATGGAGTGGAGATGGAGATGGAGATGGTGTTGGAATAGAGGTGGAGATAGAGATAGGGGTGGAGATATAGGTGGATATGGAGATGGAGATAGAGATGGAGATGGAGGTGGAGATCGAGGTGGAGATAGAGGTGGAGATATAGGTGGAGATGGAGGCTGGAGATGGAGGTGGAGATAGAGATGGAGATGGAGGTGGAGATAGAGATAGAGATAGAGATAGAGATGGAGATGGAGATGGAGATGGAGATGGAGGTGGAGATAGAGATGGAGATGGAGGTGGAGATAGAGGTGGAGATAGAGATGGAGATAGATGTGGAGATAGAGATGGAGATAGATGTGGAGATGGAGGTTGGATGGAGATGGAGATAGAGGTGGAGATAGCGATGGAGATAGAGATCGAGATGGAGGTGGAGATAAGGTGGAGATAGAGGTGGAGGTGGAGATAGAGGTGGAGATAGAGATGGAGATGGAGGTGGAGATGGAGATGGAGATGGAGATAGAGGTGAAGATAGAGATGGAGATAGAGATGGAGATGGAGGTGGAGATAGAGGTGGATATAGAGGTGGAGATAGAGGTGGAGATAGAGATCGAGATGGAGATAGAGGTGGAGATAGAGGTGGAGATAGAGATAGAGATGTAGAAGGAGTGGAGATAGAGATGGAGATGGAGGTGGAGATAGAGGTGGAGATAGAGATGGAGATGGAGGTGGAGATAGAGGTGGAGATAGAGATGGAGATGGAGGTGGAGATGGAGGTTGGAGATAGAGGTGGAGATAGAGGTGGAGATAGAGATGGAGATGGAGGTGGAGATAGAGGTGGAGATAGAGGTGGATAAGGAGGTGGAGATAGAGGTGGAGATAGAGGGGGAGATAGAGATGGATATGGAGGTGGAGATAGAGGTGGAGATAGAGGTGGAGATAGAGATGGAGATAGAGGTGGAGATAGAGATGGAGATATAGATGGAGATAGAGATGGAGATAGAGATGGAGATGGAGGTGGAGATAGTGGTGGAGATGGAGATGGAGATGGAGATGGAGATGGAGTTGGAGATAGAGATGGAGATAGAGGTGGAGATAGAGGTGGAGATGGAGATGGTGTGGAGATATAGGTTGAGATGGAGGTGGAGATGGAGGTGGAGATAGAGATGGAGAAGGAGTTGGAGATAGAGATAGAGGTGGAGATAGAGGTGGAGATAGAGATGGAGATGGAGATGGAGGTGGAGATAGAGATGGAGATGGAGGTGGAAATAGAGGTGGAGATACAGGTGGAGATAGAGATGGAGATAGAGATGGAGATGGAGGTGGAGATAGAGGTGGGATAGAGGTGAAAATAGAGATGGAGATGGAGGTGGAGATATAGGTGGAGATAGAGATAGAGTTGTAGATAGAGATGGGATGCAGGTGGAGATAGAGGTGGATATAGAGATGGAGATAGAGGTGGAGATGTAGGTGGAGATAGAGATGGCAATAGGGGTGGAGATAGAGGTGGAGATGTAGGTGGAGATAGAGATTGATATAGGGGTGGAGATAGACGTGGAGTAGAGGTGGAGATGGAGGTGGAGATAGAGGTGGAGATAGAGGTGGAGATAGAGATGGAGATGGAGAAGGAGATAGAGGTGGAGATAGAGATGGAGATGGAGGTGGAGATAGAGGTGGAGATAGAGGTGGAGATAGAGGTGGAATAGAGATGAGATGGAGTGGAGATAGAGATGGAGTGGAGGTGGAGATAGAGGTGGAGATAGAGGTGGAGATGGAGATGGAGGTGGAGGTGGAGATAGTGTGGAGTTGAGGTGGAGATAGAGTTGGAGATAGAGATGGAGATAGATGTGGAGATAGAGGTGGAGTAGAGATGAGATGGAGATGGAGATAGAGATGGAGATAGAGGTGGAGATAGAGGTGGAGTAGAGGGGGAATGGAGGTGGAGATGGAGGTGGAGATGGAGATGAGGTGGAGATAGAGATGGAGATGGAGATAGAGGTGGATATGGAGGTGGAGTAGATGTGGGATTGAGGTGGAGATAGAGATGGAGATGGAGATGGAGATGGAGATAGAGATGGAGATAGAGGTGGAGATAGAGATAGAGGTGGAGATTGAGGTGGAGATGGAGATGGAGGTGGAGTGGAGGTGGAGATGGAGATGAGGTGGAGATAGAGATGGAGATGGAGATGAGGTGGAGATGGAGGTGGAGTAGTGGTGGAGATGGAGGTGGAGATAGAGTGGAGATAGAGGTGGAGATAGAAATGGAGATGGAGATGGAGGTGTAGATACAGGTGGAGATAGAGGTGGAGATAGAGATAGAGGTGGAGTAGAGATGGAGATGGAGAAGGAGGTGGAGATGGAGGTGGAGATAAAGATGGAGATAGAGATGGAGATGGAGGTGGAGATAGAGATGGAGATGGAGGTGGAGATAGAGGTGGAGATAGAGATGGAGATGGAGGTGGAGATAGAGATGGAGATGGAGTTGGAGATAGAGGTGGAGATAGAGGTGGAGATAGAGATGGAGATGGAGGTGGAGAAAGAGGTGGAGATATAGGTGGAGATAGAGGTGGAGATAGAGATGGAGATAGAGATGAGATGGAGGTGGAGATAGAGATGAGATGGAGGTGGAGATAGAGATGGAGATGGAGGTGGAGATAGAGGTGGAGATAGAGGTGGAGATAGAGGTGGAGATAGAGATGGAGATGTAGGTGGAGATAGAGATGGAGATAGAGGTGGAGATAGAGATGGAGATAGAGATAGAGGTGGAGGTGGAGATAGAGATGGAGATGGAGGTGGAGATAGAGGTGGAGATAGAGATGGAGATAGATGTGGAGATAGAGGTGGAGATGGAGGTGGAGATAGAGATTGAGATAGATGTGGAGATAGAGGTGGAGATAGAGATGGAGATGGAGATGGAGATAGAGATGGAGATAGAGTTGGAGATAGAGGTGGAGATAGAGGTGGAGATGGAGATGGAGGTGGAGATGGAGATGAGGTGGAGATAGAGATGGAGATGGAGATAGAGATAGAGATGGAGATGGAGGTGGAGAAAGAGATGGAGATGGAGATGGAGGTTTAGATGGAGGTGGAGATAGAGGTGGAGATAGAGGTGGAGATAGAGATGGAGATGGAGGTGGAGATAGAGGTGGAGATAGAGATGGAGATAGATGTGGAGATAGAGGTGGAGATAGAGGTGGAGATAGAGATTGAGATGGAGATGGAGATAGAGGTGGAGATAGAGATAGAGACGGAGATATAGATGGAGATGGAGATGGAGATTTAGGTGGAGATAGAGATGGAGATGGAGGTGGAGATAGAGGTGGAGATGGAGGTGAAGATGGAGGTGGAGATAGAGATGGAGATAGAGATAGAGATGGAGATAGAGATGGAGATGGAGGTGGAGATAGAGGTGGAGATAGTGGTGGAGATAGAGATGGAGGTGGAGATAGAGATGGAAATGGAGGTGGAGATAGAGGTGGAGATAGAGGTGGAGATAGAGATTTAGATGGAGGTGGAGATAGAGATGGAGGTGGAGATAGAGGTGGAGATAGAGATGGAGATAGAGGTGGAGATGGAGGTGGAGATAGAGGTGGAGATAGAGGTGGAGATAGAGATGGAGATGGAGATGGAGATAGAGGTGGAGATAGAGATGGAGGTGGAGATAGAGATGGAGATAGAGGTGGAGATAGAGATGGAGATAGAGATGGAGATGGAGATGAGTGGCGCAGTGGTCTAAGGCACTGCATCGCAGTGCTAACTGTGCCACTAGAGATCCTGGTTCGAATCCAGGCTCTTTCGCAGCCGGCCGCGACCGGGAGACTCATGGGCGGCGCACAATTGGCCCAGCGTCGTCCAGGGTAGTGGAGGGAATGGCCGGCAGGGATGTAGCTCAGTTGATAGAGCATGGCGTTTGCAACACCAGGGTTGTGGGTTCGATCCCCATGGGGGGCCAGTATAAATGTAAAAAAAAAAAAAAAAAAAAAAGGTATTCACTAACTGTAAGTCGCTCTGGATAAGAGCATCTGCTAAATGACTAAAATGTAAATGTAAAATGAGGTGGAGATAGAGATGGAGGTGGAGATAGAGATAGAGGTGGAGATATAGGTGGAGATAGAAGTGGAGATAGAGATGGAGATGGAGGTGGCGATAGAGATTGGATGGAAGTGGAGATAGAGGTGGAGATAGAGGTGGAGATGGAGATGGAGATGGAGGTGAGATAGAGGTGGAGATAGAGGTGGAGATAGAGATAGAGGTGGAGTAGAGATGGAGATGGAGGTGGAGATAGAGGTGGAGATGGAGGTGGAGATGGAGGAGGAGATGGAGTTAGAGGTGGAGATATAGGTGGAGATGGAGATGGAGGTGGAGATGGAGATGGAGGTAGAGATAGAGATGGAGATGGAGGTGGCGATGGAGGTGGAGGTGGAGATAGAGGTGGAGATAGAGATAGAGGTGGAGATGGAGGTGGAATAGAGGTGGAGATATAGGTGGAGATGGAGGTGGAGATAGAGATGGAGATAGAGATGGAAATGGAGGTGGAGATAGAGGTGGAATAGAGTTGGAGATAGAGATAGAGGTGGAGATATAGATGGAGATAGAGGTGGAGATGGAGGTGGAGATGGAGTTGAAATAGAGGTGGAGATGGAGGTGGAGATAGAGTGAAAATCAAAGTGTGAGTGGATGTGACCCTGCGTGGCTCAGAGTTTGAGCCCTGTTATTGACCTCGATATCACCTCCTGCCACCGGCACATGCTAATGAGCTGGGGGGGGGGGGGGGGGGGGTGCTAACCTCACCCATCTGGTGGTGCTAATGGAATGACCGAGGGATGGAAGGTGCTTTTAGTTAAAGAGCTGTCATGGTGGTTAGTATGGGGAGGAGAGGAGAGGAGAGGAGAGGAGAGGAGAGGAGAGGAGAGGAGAGGAGAGGAGAGGAGAGGAGAGGAGAGGAGAGGAGAGGAGAGGAGAGGAGAGGAGAGGAGAGGAGAGGAGAGGAGAGGAGAGGAGAGAAAAGGAGAAGAGAGGAGAGAAGAGAAGAGAAGAGAAGGGAGGAGAGGAGAGGAGAGGAGAAGAGAAGAGAGGAAAGGAAAGGAGAAGAGAAGAGAAAGGAAGAGAAGACAGAATAGTGTGGAGAAAGGAAAGACGATGGGAGGAGACAACCAGATACACTACATTTACATTTACGTCATTTAGCAGACGCTCTCATCCAGAGGGACTTACAAATTGGTGCATTCACCTTATAGCCAGTGGGATAACCACTTTACAATGTTTTTTTTTCATTCTTTCTTTATTTGGGGTGGGGTAAGGGGGGTAGAAGGATTACTTTATCCTATCCCAGGTATTCCTTAAAGAGGTGGGGTTTCAAGTGTCTCCGGAAGGTGGTGAGTGACTCCGCTGTCCTGGCATCGTGAGGGAGCTTGTTCCACCATTGGGGTGCCAGAGCAGCGAACAGTTTTGACTGGGCTGAGCGGGAACTGTGCTTCCGCAGAGGTAGGGGGCCAGCAGGCCAGAGGTGGATGAACGCAATGCCCTCGTTTGGGTGTAGGGACTGATCAGAGCCTGAAGGTACGGAGGTGCCGTTCCCCTCACAGCTCCGTAGGCAAGCACCGTGGTCTTGTAGCAGATGCGAGCTTCAACTGGAAGCCAGTGGAGGGTGCGGAGGAGCGGGATGACGTGAGAGAACTTGGGAAGGTTGAACACCAGACGGGCTGCGGCATTCTGGATGAGTTGTAGGGGTTTAATGGCACAGGCAGGGATCCCAGCCAACAGCGAGTTGCAGTAATCCAGACTGGAGATGACAAGTGCCTGGATTAGGACCTGTGCCTCTTCCTGTGTAAGGCAGGGTCGTACTCTCCGAATGTTGTAGAGCATGAACCTACAGGATCGGGTCACCGCCTTGATGTTAGCGGAGAACGACAGGGTGTTGTCCAGGGTCACGCCAAGGCTCTTCGAACTCTGGGAGGAGGACACAACGGAGTTGTCAACCGTGATGGCGAGATCATGGAATGGGCAGTCCTTCCCCGGGAGGAAGAGCAGCTCCGTCTTGCCAAGGTTCAGCTTGAGGTGGTGATCCGTCATCCACACTGATATGTCTGCCTGATATGCAGAGATGCGATTCGCCACCTGGTTATCGGAAGGGGGAAAGGAGAAGATTAGTTGTGTGTCGTTTGCGTAGCAATGATAGGAGAGGCCATGTGAGGATATGACAGAGCCAAGTGACTTGGTGTATAGCGAGAATAGGAGAGGGCCTAGAACTGAGCCCTGGGGGACACCAGTGGTGAGAGCACGTGGTGTGGAGACAGCTTATCGCGACGCCACTTGGTAGGAGCGACCGGTCAGGTAGGACGCAATCCAAGAGTGAGCCGCGCCGGAGATGCCCAACTCGGAGAGGGTGGAGAGGAGGATCTGATGGTTCACAGTATCTAAGGCAGCAGACAGGTCTAGAAGGACAAGAGCAGAGGAGAGAGAGTTAGCTTTAGCAGTGCGGAGAGCCTCCGTGACACAGAGAAGAGCAGTCTCAGTTGAATGACCAGTCTTGAAACCTGACTGGTTTGGATCAAGAAGGTCATTCTGAGAGAGATAGCAAGAGTGTTGGCTAAAGACGGCACGCTCAAGAGTTTTGGAGAGAAAAGAAAGAAGGGATACTGGTCTGTAGTTGTTGACATCAGAGGGATCGAGTGTTGGTTTTTTGAGAAGGGGTGCAACTCTTACTCTCTTGAAGACGGAAGGGACATAGCCAGCGGTCAAGGATGAGTTGATGAGCGAGGTGAGGTAAGGGAGAAGGTCACCGCAGGGAGTCTAGTTTTCCTCCATTTCCGTTCGGCTGCCCGGAGCCCTGTTCTGTGAGCTCGCAATGAGTCGTCAAGCCACGGAGCAGGAGGGGAGGACCGAGCCGGCCGGGAGGATAGGGGACATAGAGAGTCAAAGGATGCAGAAAGGGGAGGCAGAATCAGGAGATTGGAGGGAGAAGGATTGAGCAGAGGGAAGAGATGATAGGATGGAAGAGGAGAGAGTAGCGGGAGAGAGAGAGCGAAGGTTGCGACGGCGCATTACCATCTGAGTAGGGGCAGAGTGAGTAGTGTTGGAGGAGAGCGAGAGAGAAAAGGATACAAAGTAGTGGTCGGAGACTTGGAGGGGAGTTGCAGTGAGATTAGTAGAAGAACAGCATCTAGTAAAGATGAGGTCAAGCGTATTGCCTGCCTTGTGAGTAGGGGGGGACGGTGAGAGGGTGAGGTCAAAAGAGGAGAGGAGTGGAAAGAAGGAGGCAGAGAGAAATGAGTCAAAGGTAGACGTAGGGAGGTTGAAGTCCCCCAGAACTGTGAGGGGTGAGCCATCCTCAGGAAAGGAATTTATCAAGGCGTCAAGCTCATTGATGAACTCTCCAAGGGAACCTGGAAGGCGATGAATGACAAGGATGTTAAGCTTGAATGGGCTAGTGACTGTGACAGCATGGAATTCAAATGAGGAGATAGACAGATGGGTCAGGGGAAAAAGAGAGAATGTCCACTTGGGAGAGATGAGGATTCTTGTGCCACCACCCCGCTGACCAGATGCTCTCGGGGAATGCGGGAACACATGGTCAGACGAGGAGAGAGCAGTAGGAGTATCAGTGTTTTCAGTGGTAATCCATGTTTCCGTCAGCGCCAAGAAGTCGAGGGACTGGAGGGTAGCATAGGCTGAGATGAACTCTGCCTTGTTGGCCGCAGAACGGCAGTTCCAGAGGCTGCCGGAGACCTGGAACTCCACGTGGGTCGTGCGTGCAGGGACCACCAGGTTAGAGAGGCAGCAGCCACGCGGTGTGAGGCGTTTGTATAGCCTGTGCGGAGAGGAGAGAACAGGGATAGACAGAGGCATAGTTGACAGGCTACAGAAAATGGCTACAATAATGCAAAGGAGATCGGAATGAAATGAACTAAACATCTGGGAAAGCGAGAGAGCGGGGCCTCCCTCACTTACGTTTCACTGAAACACCCAAATATAACTCTCCCAACTTCCACCTCAGAAACTATAGTTGTTGTAAACTACAGCAGTTCAATGTTTTCTAGGAATAGACTAACTTAGTTTATTCAGCTAGCTAACTTGGTACAGTATTATTCTGTGAAAACCGTCCAGGGCACCTAATCATATGACGCCACAGCCAACTAGCATGCCGGCCTCCAACAACACGGTTTGGCACCAATACTCGGCCACAACAAACCACCAGTGTGTCAACACGCCAAGCAGATCATTCGTGTCCGTGTCTAACGTTGTGGGTTAGTCCCGACAGCTTGAGCGAGTCCGTCGTCAACTTATTCAGCCAGTTAGTTAGCTAGAATAGTTAGCATACTAGCTAGCCATTGCTTTCTGCCAACGAAGAAACCCGTCCTCCCACGGCACGAACACACAGAGAGAGCCAAGCTAACGTTAACTAGTCACCCATGTCCCGAATTCCCTTGAACGACTCTGGCTACCAGTATGTAAAAACAAAACACAAATGTAGGTTATAACTTACTCCTAGCAGCTACTGTTAGCTAGCCAAGTGCAAAGCTAGCCACTGAATCGATTCGGCCAGTTCGCGTCTGTTAGCTAGGTCGTTCCAGCTATTGTTTAGTAGCTATCCAGGTAGCAACAAGCTAGCTACATTTCGAGCACAGTAGCTACTTACTACATAACGTTAACGCTTCAGACAATGAGGTTAGAAAATCAGCTGAATGGTAGGCATTATTGTATGTAATTATTGTAGGCAGCTAGCTGGCGTAATTACAGGTACTCTCAGGCGTGAAACAACTATCCACTGTTGCTAATAGTTACCAGTAGCTACCCGCTAGCTAGTCCAGGTAGTGGGTTAGCTAGCTTCGTGCTTCACCGGGCTCAGCCGAATACAATACTTACCTACAATAATTACATACAACAACCCACGATAACTACCTACAATACCTAACTACAATCTAAATACATAGTTTAAGCTTTACTCGACAAAGCTTAAACTATGTATATAAGCCATATAAGCCAAGCTTACCTCCCGCCAGAGAGAGACACAACCTCACCCGACGAGACGACGACACAGCTCAATGCAACATCAGTATGTGGACACCTGCTCGTCCAACATCTCATTCCAAAATCATGGGCATGAATATGGAGTTGGTCCCCCCTATTCTGCTATAACGGCCTCCACTGTTCTGGGAAGGCTTTCCACTAGATGTTGGAACATTGCTGTGGGGACTTGCTTCCATTCAGCCACAAGAAAGAAAATAAGGAGGGAGAGAGAACATTTGTGTAGGTGTGTGTGGGGTTTGAAATATATTGTTTTTACATGAGATGGGGTGTGTGTGTTTGTGTGTGTGTGTGTGTGTGGGTGGGTGGGCGGGTGGGTGGGAGAGAGAATGAAAGCGACAGAGATGAGATAGAGAAATAAATAAAGAGAGAGGTGGATTGTCTCTTTCTCACGATTGACATGATTTCATCGTCTGTAACATTCATTCAGTTCATTATCCTCCTGTGGTAGTCTCCACGACGGAGCTGAAACCCCTCTAACCAGTGTTCACAAAATCATATTACAAAATCTAATCACAATAGTTTCTGATTCACCTCAGCAACACCATCCTCAGAGTATCAGAGCAGCCTCACACTTCCAGAGACTTGGTAAAGAAGTGGGTCGGCGGGCAGGATGTGTGTGTGTGCGTGTGCATGCGTCTCTGTGTGTATATGTGTGGGTGGTGGGGTGCCGAATCCCAAACCAGAGTGTGAATAATCTGGGCTGTGTATGTGCCTCAGCTTCCCCTGCTCCCCTGGCTAACCGCTCCGGCGGACACTTGAATTAGCAGCCAAGGATTATGGCAGAGAGGCTCATTAATCTGAGGGACAAACAACGCCAGTGTGAATATTTGCACCCAGAAATTGAAAAGATTAAGTCCTATTTGACAATGACTGGCAGGCTCGCCCCGCAGACAGAGGCTACTGTTCAATATTCATATCCTGGTTTTGTGGCTGTGTGAGGGTGTTTGTGTTGAGTGTGTGTTTGTGGGGATGGGCAGTGTGACATCTAATATTTCTCTTTCTCTCTCTCTCTCTCTCTCTCTCTCTCTCTCTCTCTCTCTCTCTCTCCTCTCTCTCTCTCTCTCTCTCTCTCTCTCTCTCTCTCTCTCTCTCCTCTCTCTCTCTCTCTCTCTCTCTCTCTCTCTCTCTCTCTCTCTCTCTCTCTCTCTCTCTCATCTGCAGAAGAGGAGGTTTGCCTCGCCAGACCTGACAAAGCTACTTTCCCACCTCGGGCCCGTCCCCCCTTCTCGCCGTGGCGGACACCATTGATAATGTTTTCCCTTCTGCAGGAGATCAATATGTTTGGAAGCAGACAAACAACCCTCCTTCACCATCCAGACACTACCCGTTTAGCAGACGGCTGCTGGGAGAGCTGACAGCAGATGTACACAGCAGAATCAGCAGCTAGCCATTCAGTCAACAGGGTTGAGGAAGAATTAACACAACCCCAAAATCAAAAGCTAGCAGCTAGCGCTGCCGCCACAGTCAACACAATACCCGAATCAACAGCTAGCAGCTAGCGCTGCCGCCACAGTCAACACAATACCAGAATCAACAGCTAGCAGTTAGCGCTGCTGCCACAGTCAACACAATACCAGAATCAACACAATGGCCAAGATCTACAGTACAACAGGCCAGAATCTGGTGCTAATAATCATCCTACACAACAACATCAACAGTACAGCTAGAGGACTGTATACAGGGCCAAGGAATCAACACACTAGCAGAATGATTCGCATTACAGCTACACTCTGAGATGTGGTGCTATATATAACCTAAAAGGGATCTTCAGTTGTCCCCATAGGAGAACCCTTTGAATAACCCTTTTGGTTCCAGGTAGTAAAACCCTTTCCACAGAGGGTTCTACCTGGAACTAAAAAGGGTTCTCGCTGGAACCAAACGGGTTATCCTATGGGGACAGCCGAAGAACCCTTTTGGAACCCTTTTTTCTACGAGTATATATAGAACAGGCCACAACCAACACTAGCCAGTATCTACGTAATGGACTTCTAACAATCGACACAAAACCAGAAAAGACTATAATCAAAATCAACAGGATAAATAAAAAAATTACCTACAGCCAGATAAAATCATGATACAAGCCAGAATTGAATCAAAGATGAAATCAAAACCAGTCAAAAGTCCACCAGACCTAACAATGCCAAACGTCTTAATCCTCTGCACACAGCAGAACCAGACTAAACACACAATCTAGGCTGCCGCAGACTAAACCAACAGCATTTTTATGTGTTTGCATATGTTGGGCCCATTTTCATGTGTCTCTACCATTCCACGTGTGTGTGTAAAAAAATGTTTTGTGTGTATGTGTGCGTTGGGATGAGTGTCTGCATTGATGTGTGTGTGCGTTTCTGTGTGTGTGTGCATTTCTGTATGTGTGTGTGTCTGTTGGTGGTGGGTGAGTGTGTTAAACGGCTCTGCTCTATAGAGATAACAGGGAGGTGTTATCTGTGCATCAGAGGCTGGGGGTCCTGGAGGGTGAGAGAGCAGAGCAGGAAAGGGGGGTGAGTTCTCCCCACTGCTCTCTCTACATATTACAGGATTACACACTGCACCTTTAGAACACGCTCCGGCTCAGCCTGTCTGTCTCCGCCTCACGGCTATAGCCTACGTACCGCCATAGATTATTGGAATAGAATTTGGAATTTCACAGGGAATGAACTGAGAAGTGAACGTGCATGGGGTCCATTGTGAACCATCAGTTGCCTAGTGAATGAACAAATTAAGATATTTTGTGTGTGTGTGTGTGTGTGTGTGTGTGTGTGTGTGTGTGTGTGTGTCTGTGCACGCACATGTGCAAGGAGCATTTGGGAATTATCCAACATGCACAATTTAAAGGATTTACAAATAAACTTGCAATGGAGATTACGGAGTTATCTATTCTAGATGCATAACATTCTATATGTATAACATTCTATATGCATAACATTCTATATGCATAGCATTCTATATGCATAACATTCTAGATGCATAACATTCTAAATGCATAACATTCTATATGCATAACCTTCTATATGCATAACATTCTAGATGCATAACATTCTAGATTCATAACAATCTAGATGCATAACATTCTAGATGCATAACATTCTAGATGTATAACATTCTAGATGCATAACATTCTAGATGCATAACATTCTAGATTCATAACAATCTAGATGCATAACATTCTAGATGCATAACATTTTAGATGTATAACA
The DNA here is from genome assembly GCF_964263955.1 of Coregonus lavaretus. NCBI lineage: Eukaryota > Metazoa > Chordata > Actinopteri > Salmoniformes > Salmonidae > Coregonus > Coregonus lavaretus. The sequence continues at coordinate 13,831 of NW_028156094.1, read as the reverse complement.
TTCTAGATGCATAACATTCTAGATGCATATCATTCTAGATGCATTGCATTCTAAATGCATAACATTTTATATTCATAACATTCTAGATTCATAACATTCTAGATGCATAACATTCTAGATTCATAACATTCTAGATGCATAACATTCTAGATTCATAACATTCTAGATGCATAACATTCTAGATGCATAACATTCTAAATGCATAACATTCTAGATTCATAACATTCTAGATGCATAACATTCTAGATGCAAAACATTCTAGATGCATAACATTCTAGATGCATAACATGCTTATCAGATTATGTTTTACGCTTTGTTCAGCTTGGAGCCTGGCCTCTGGATCTGATGGGGGACAGGAGTGCAGTGTGTGACAGAGGGATCTGTCCTCCCTCCCTCCCTCCCTCCCTCCCTTTTTTCGGATGCAAAGCAGCAGCAGAAAGTGAGATGATGATTTCTCCACAGCTGCTTTGAGGAGGACAGGAGAGGAGAGAAAGAAAGACGTGGTAAGAGGAATGAGCTAGAGAAGAGAAGAGAGAAAGAGGTGACTTTCTCCTTCGGCAGACGAGGGTCTTTGAAGTTTGGTGCGAGATGGGGTCTCGAGTCTTGGAGTTGGGGAGGGGGGTGATGAAAAAAGCAAGGGAAGATCGTGTTAACGAGATGGCCTCTAAAGATGAATTAAATGGTGGGAGAAAAGAAACACGATCAGAGCTAGCCCTACTTATAGACTCCCTCTTTTCAGCACACCTCCCTCCCACCCTTCACCCCGCGAGCGGCTCCAAAGAACGAATTCCGGGGATAAGCTTTCTAAAGGGGACTTGGAGTGTGTGTGTGTGTGTGTGTTTGTCTCTCTGATTATGTGTGTGTGTGTAAATGTGTGTGTGGGAGGGTCACTGGTCCTATAGATGCACACCGCAGCCCTTCAATGAAGAGGTCAGGGACTTACACAGTGTTGAGGGGTCAGAAGTGGCGAGGGATTACAACGTAGCCCTAAGCCCCCTGGATCCCCCTGTTTTCACTCCTCTATCCCTGTTTGTTGTTTTGTGGCGGAGCAGACGAGAGGGAAAGAAAAGGTGACGGTGGAGGAATTAGTGTAAAGCTCAGGAGATGAATGGGCGTCTCATTCGCACCTCTTGTTGGCTGTTTCTTAGCTCACCAAAACAGCCCTCCCATTCCTGGTCCCTGTAAAAGTGCGTTAGGCTTGTTCTGTATGGGGACAAAAGGAGACTCCCCTCCTGGCTTTTCATGCTCCCGCCAGAGCAACAAGAGGATTTGGCCCCGCGGAGCTGCAGCCCTGAGCTGCCACCACCGCTTTGATTGGACTTTGAGCAGGAGAGAGAGAGAGAGAGAGAGAGAGAGAGAGAGAGAGAGAGAGAGAGAGAGAGAGAGAGAGAGAGAGAGAGAGAGAGAGAGAGAGAGAGAGAGAGGGAGAGAGAGAGAGAGAGAGAGAGAGAGAGAGAGAGAGAGAGAGAGAGAGAGAGAGAGAGAGAGAGAGAGAGAGAGAGAGAGAGAGAGAGAGAGAGAGAGAGAGAGAGCGAGAGAGAGAGAGAGAGAGGGAGACCAGCTTTTCTTTGTTGTTTAATCAAGTGATTCCATTCTCTCAATACCACCCCTCTTTCTCTCTTGCACTCCCTCTTTATGTATATCTCCATCCTTCGCTCTCTTCCTGCTTTCTCTCCATTGCCTTCCTTTCCATTTCTCTCCTCTCCCTTTCTCCTTCCCTCTATTTCTTTGTCTCTACCTTCATCCCTCTGACATACTCTTTCTTTATTTTGAAGTGACAAGCAGGTTGGCAGGTCAGTTCCTTGCCCCGCCCCTGGTGAACACTGGAGTATAAGAGAGCCTATACGACACACACTTAAGGCCAGCGTTACATGTAAAAACACTACTTTTGAACTGACTACAGTAAAGTGTCATAAGTGCAATCTGTACACATCCCACATTATACATCATAGACTCTCTAACGGTCTGATTAGATGCATCTGAAGCAGTAAAATATCTTTATCTTATCAGATGATGAGCTTCATGTCTGTAAGGAGGGTTTTCAGAGAGTAGGTGGGTGGCTGACTGATAGTAAAATACAGAGAGATGATAAAAGACAAGAGAGAGAGAAGAGAGAGAAGAGAGAAGAGGGAGAGAGGCGAGAAAGAGGAGAGCGAGAATAGAGAGAGAATAGAGAGAAGAGAGAAAAGAGAGAAGAGAGAAAAGAGAGAGAGAATAGAGAGAGAATAGAGAGAAAATAGAGAGAGAAGAGAGAGAGAAGAGAGAGAAGAGAGAGAAAAGAGAGAGAAGAGAGAGAAGAGAGAGCGAATAGTGAGAGAATATAGAGAGAATATGGAGAAAATAGAGAGAGAAGAGAGAGAGGAGAGAGAAGAGAAGAGAGAGAGGAGAGAGAGAAAGGAGAGAGAAGAGAGAGAGAAGAGAGAAAAGAGAGAGAAGAGAGAGAAAGGAGAGAGAATAGAGAGAGAATAGAGAGAAAATAGAGAGAGAAGAGAGAGAGGAGAGAGAGAAGAGAGAGAAGAGAGAGAGAAGAGAGAGAAAAGAGAGAGAGGAGAGAGAGAAGAGAGAGAAAATAGAGAGAGAAGAGAGAGAGAAGAGAGAGAAGAGAGAGAAGAGAGAGAAAAGAGAGAGAGGAGAGAGAGAAGAGAGAGAATAGAGAGAGAAGAGAGAGAGACAAGAGAGAGAATAGAGAGAAAATAGAGAGAGAAGAGAGAGAGAAGAGAGCGAGGACAGAAAAGAGAGTGAAGAGAGAGAAGAAAGAGAAGAGAGAGAGAGAAGAGAGAGAAGAGAGAGAGAGAAGAGAGAGAGAAGAGAGAGAAAAGAGAGAGAGAATAGAGAGAGAAGAGAGCGAGGACAGAAAAGAGAGAGAAGAGAGAGAAGAAACAGAAGAGAGAGAGAGAAGAGAGAGAAGAGAGAGAGAGAAGAGAGAGAAAATAGAGAGAGAATACAGAGAGAAGAGAGAGAGGAGAGGGAAAGGGAGATTGAGAGAGGGAGATAAACAAAAAAGGAGGGTGGCTTGCAACAATAAATCAAGTTCCAGACTAATCTATTTAGCATGCTCTCACCATTATCCTGTCAGTGAAACAGCTAATTAATTAACTGATTCGACAATGAAGAGGTTTTGAATGAGCCCATTTAGGTAATTACTACAGAGGAGCCGATCAGGCCAGTCATTTACCAGAGACTGAGAGGTCCACCGTCGACAGCTGCCCTTCACTATCACCCAAAGCTTTTAGACAGTCAAAATATTCAAATTTTACTAACAAAATCATGCAGCCTCACTGGCTTTCATTTTGTGTAGGTGTATGTGTGTAGGTGTGTGTGTATGTGTGTAGGTATAGGTGTGTAGGTGTATGTGTGTATGTGTCTAGGTGTAGGTGTGTAGGTGTGTAGGTGTGTAGGCGTGTATGTGTGTATGTGTGTAGGTGTGTAGGTGTGTAGGTGTGTATGTGTGTATGTGTGTAGGTGTGTATGTGTGTAGGTGTGTATATGTGTAGGTGTGTGTATATGTGTGTATGTATGTAGGTGTAGGTGTGTAGGTGTGTATGTGTGTATGTGTGAAGGTATGTATGTAGGTGTGTATGTGTGTAGGTGTGTATGTGTGCAGGTGTGTGTGTATGTGTGCAGGTGTATGTGTGTAGGTGTGTATGTGTGTATGTGCGTAGGTGTGTATGTGTGTAGGTGTGTATATGTGTAGGTGTGTGTGTATGTGTGTATGTGTGTAGGTGTAGGTGTGTAGGTGTGTATGTGTGTATGTGTGTAGGTGTGTATGTGTGTAGGTGTGTATATGTGTAGGTGTGTATGTGTGTGGGTATGTATGTAGGTGTGTATGTGTGTAGGTGTGTATGTGTGCAGGTGTGTGTGTATGTGTGTAGGTGTATGTGTATGTGTGTAGGTGTGTACGTGTATGTGTGTATGTGTATGTGTGTAGCCGTGTAGGTGTTTATGTTTAGGTGTGTAGGTATAGGTGTGTAGGTGTATGTGTGTATGTGTGTAGGTGTAGGTGTATGTGTGTAGTTGTGTAGGCTAGCCTACTCTTGGATGGGATTCAGCCCACTTTACAGGGTTCTAGTTATCTGGTATGGTAAAAATTGTAATTACGTGGTAATGACCTTTATAATAATTATTTTTGATAGTCTTTGAAACAGGCAGAACATTGAATCTTGACCAGTTGAAGAATGCTGTCTTGAAACAGTGGGTAGCTTTAATATTGCTTTATCTTGACTATTAGGTTACTACAATTACATATGATGTCATATTTTATTGAACAGTCCTGTTTTGGGAGGCATTTCCTAACTTCAAAGTACTGAACACAATCACCTTCTGCCTGGTACCTTAATGGTGCTTGTTTTAATGAATCCCCAAGAAACAAGACATGCTATTACTAAGACACGCTATTAACAACATGTTCCTTCCAAAGAGTTTATATTTCTGAAAAAGGTAAGGAGAAAAGGCAGTTACAGCTCACTGTTTTAGGTTAAAAACAGACTACTGTAGATGTTTGATGGGTTTAGAATGCTATACATCTGAAATCTACTGGCTGTAGCATACATACAAAGGTAATTAATTGATATATCACAGACCAAGTTGTCACATTTGTGGCATACACAAATATAATCGTCATTGCTGGTTTATCACCTTTTTTTATTCAATACCTAATTCTTGTCACATTTTATATCTCCTTATGTGCAAATTAATAGTTATCCATTGAGTTAACCCATCAGCACTGTTAACCCTGTGATGTCAGCTGCAGATAATAATAATTTGGTTTATTACACACATGTACAAGAGTGTAATAATATGCATGTGTGAATTGAAAATGCTTTTTTCTTTGCATATCCCAACTCTCCCTGAGACATCCTCAGAGAGTGGGGTCAGAGCCAGGGTTTGCCATTAGGATTAAGTGCATCAGACAATTATTTTTTGCTTGTCAGCTCTGGGATTCAAACTAGAGACCTTTCGGTTACTGGCCCAATGCTCTAACCGCTAGGCCACCATGAGAGTTCTATGTAGTTTGGGTGCAGGTCACCTTGCTCATAGCACCTATTGGTCGTTGGCCATTCCTCGTCAGTCCACAGTGTGGGAAAGTCTAAAGCCACCAGTCTGAACACATCAATGCGAAGAACCACCACTCAGACAACAAAAGATCTGAGATTCACTGATCTGATAGGGGGGTTTGTCACCTATAGGGGGGTGGGGGGGGGGCTGGGGTGGGCTGGGGTGGGGTGGGCTGGGGGCGGCTGGGGTGGGCTGGGGTGGTGTTGGGGCTGAGTCAGGGGTGGGCTGAGCTGGGCTGGTGTTGGGGCTGATTCAGGGGTGGGCTGAGCTGGGGTGGTGTTGGGGCTGAGTCAGGGGTGGGCTGAGCTGGGGTGGTGTTGGGGCTGATTCAGGGGTGGGATGAGCTGGGGTGGTGTTGGGGGTGATTCAGGGGTGGGCTGAGCTGGGGTGGTGTTGGGGCTGAGTCAGGGGGTGGCAGGTGGAGGAATGAGGGGCCAGGGTTTTTTGGTCCCGAGAAGGTAGTTTAATGGACGGGGCGGCAATGAAAGGGCAGAGGTTTGTGTGCATGTGATAGAACCTGTGAATGTGTGTGTGTGTGTGTGTGTGTGTGTGTGTGTGTGTGTGTGTGTGTGTGTGTGTGTGTGTGTGTGTGTGTGTGTGTGTGTGTGTGTGTGTGTGTGTGTGTGTGTAAGACAGAGCAAGCCACCCCAAGTCTATTAGTGTCAGCCCTGCTGTTTGCCCATTCACCTCCTTCCTTTGTCTCTGGAATCACAATGAGGCCTGCACTCAATACCTGCCCAGCCCACTGTCATGGAGAACACCAGGGCTCTGGCTCAATGGGGGCCCAGGCAGGCCCTTTATCCTGGAGGGTAGTAGGCTGCCAGGGACTTGGGCCATTCACATTTGGGGTTGAGGAGATATAATAATAATTTGGTGGGTGCTTATATTTGTTCTACTTGGGAAAGGAAAGGAAAGGGGATATCTAGTCAGTTGTACAACTGAATGCATTCAACTGAAATGTCTTCCGCATTTAACCCAACCCCTCTGAATCAGAGAGGTGCAGGGGGCTGCCTTAATCAACATCCATGTCATCAGCGCCTGGGGAACAGAGGGATAACTGCCTTGCTCAGGGGCAGAACAACAGATTTTTACCTTGTGAGCTCAGGGATTCAATCCAGCAACCTTTCAGTTACTGGCCCATTTCATGTACAAGTGTATATTATACTGTGTGAATTGGAAATGTGTGTTTTGCATAGCCCAACTCCCCCTGAGAGTGGGGTCATGGCCAGGGTCTGCCATTATCAACATCAACCCTGGAGCAATTAAGGTTACATGCCTTGTTCAAGGGCACATCAGCAGGTTTGTCACCTTGTCAGCTCAGGGACTCAAACTTGCTACCTTTCAGTTACTGGCCCAACACTCTAACCGCTAGGCTACCTTCTGCCCTGGTGGTGACAGAGGAACATTGGGGAGGGAGAGGGGAAGGGGGAGAGAGATGTGGAGTGAGAGAGAAAGAGCGAGAGAGAGAGGGGGCAGAGAGAGAGAGAGAGAGAGGGGGGCAGAGAGAGAGGGAGAGAGAGAGAGAGAGAGAGAGAGAGAGAGATACCTTATGAATGTCTATTTATTACAGTTGTGGGCTGAATTGAACTGTAGTATATCCAGAGGAAGCATGGACTGTTGTTCCTTCAAAATGGCCAGTAATTAAAGGAAGCTGAATTAGTGTGTGTGTGTTTTTGTGTGTAGGTCAAATAAAAAGCCACACACACACACAGTATAGCGCTCACACACATAGAGGGGAGAAAAATACAAATTTTGCAGTGACGAATTTGAGCACGCTCCTTTCCCCAGACAGAGTGTGGATTTATTTTATATTACCCCTCTTCAACTCTGGGATTTATTGACACACTCCAAAGAGTGTCTGCTACAGCACACTACTAAAAAAACATACACCTCCCCCTACCTCTCTCTCTCTCTCTCTCTCTCTCTCTCTCGCCTCCCTCCCTCCCTCCCTCCCTCCCTCCCTCTCTCTCGTCACTTCTTTCTCTGCTATCACTCCATAAAACACCCCCTTTCCCTGCCGCTCTAACAACGTCCCTCCCTCCCTCCCTCCCTCTCCCTCCATCCATCTCCCCCTCTCTCGCTCCATTTTTCCACACATGAGATTTGCCTAACAATAAGTTGTTCTGGCCAAGGTCAGATAAGCTCTGCACGGCCCAGGAAGCCTCCACCACTCTTTCACCCTTCTCTTTTCTCTCCTCTTTCTCCTCACAGCTTTTGAATTACCTCTGCCGCACATAATAATAATTACTGAGAACGGCGGCACTGAGATAAGAAGGCAGGAGCTGAGACAGAGAGAGAGGGGAGGGAGGGAGGAGTGGGGAGGGAGGGAGGGAGGTGGGAGAAAAAGGGGAGACAACAGTGGGGAGGAGAAGATAGAGAGAAAGAGAATGAGAGAGGTGGAAGATGATAAGAAATGAAAGGAGGGAAATATGAGAAGAGGAGGCAGGAGGAGAGGAAGGGAGAGTGATGGAGACAGGGGTCGGGGGAGGGAGGGGCACCAGGAAAGAGAAGTGAATATAAAATAAATGATTTCTGCCATGGTAAGAAGGAGCCGGCAGAAAGAGAGAAAAATGTTGATTCTGAAGACTAGTTGGTTGAGGAAGAGTGAATAGACACACACAGTCCACATTACCTAACAGCTGGGGATAAATTGAGATTGGCTTGATGATGGAAGTGTCTCCATAATTGGTTGATTTTCTATGATGATTTCTTAAAAACTGAAATCTAATCAATGGTCCAAACCTTAATTTCAATTTTACCTCTGCAAACAATCACTTTTAATATACTTCAACGTCCATCTGCAATTAAAACCTTAATGAACTACAACTGTCCTCACTGTAATTAGTCTCTCTAGACAGATGGGTCGCTTCCAGCAACGTACCAATGCTCCAGCTTAATACGTCTGTACAAGTTCCAGCGTCAGTTGGGACTGTCACGTTCGTTTACAGACGGGACGGACCAAGGCGCAGCGTGATATGCGTACATCCTACCTACTCTGCCCTGTGTAACCCCTGAACTCTGTATCAGGGCATACAGGCAGGGTAATCCTCTCTCCATGTCTGCCTCTCCCTGCAGGGCTCTCCTCACCCCCAGAGGAGCTGCTATCAGCGGCCTGAGCCCCTCTGCACTGGCCTGATATCCACATGGCGGTTGAGGGGAGGAGGAGGCTGTACAGTCGTGGTCAAAAGTTTTGAGAATGACACAAGTATTGGTCTTCACAAAGTTTGCTGCTTCAGTGTTTTTAGATATTTTTCTCAGATGTTACTATAGTATACTGAAGTATAATTACAAGCATTCCATAAGTGTCAAATGCTTTTATTGACAATTACATTAAGTTTATGCAAAGAGTCAATATTTGCAGTGTTGACCCTTCTTTTTCAAGACCTCTGCAATCTGCCCTGGCATGCTGTCAATTAACTTCTGGGCCACATCCTGGCTGATGGAGCCCATGCTTGCATAATCAATGCTTGGAGTTTGTCAGAATGTGTGGGTTTTTGTTTGTCCACCCGCCTCTTGAGGATTGACCACAAGTTCTCAATGGGATTAAGGTCTGGGAGTTTCCTGGCCATGGACCCAAAATGTCGATGTTTTGTTCCCTGAGCCACTTAGTTATCACTTTTGCCTTATGGCAAGGTTCTCCATCATGCTGGAAAAGGCATTGTTCGTCACCAAACTGTTCTTGGATGGTTGGGAGAAGTTGCTCTCGGAGGATGTGTTGGTACCACTCTTTATTCATGGCTGTGTTCTTAGGCAAAATTGTGAGTGAGCCCACTCCCTTGGCTGAGAAGCAACCCCACACATGAATGGTCTCAGGATGCTTTACTGTTGGCATGACACAGGACTGATGGTAGCGCTCACCTTGTCTTCTCCGGACAAGCTTTTTTCCGGATGCCCCAAACAATCGGAAAGGAGATTCATCAGAGAAAATGACTTTACCCCAGTCCTCAGCAGTCCAATCCCTGTACCTTTTGCAGAATATCAGTCTGTCCCTGATGTTTTTCCTGAAGAGAGGTGGCTTCCTCGCTGCCCTTCTTGACACCAAGCAATCCTCAAAAAGTATTTGCCTCACTGTGCGTGCAGATGCACTCACACCTGCCTGCTGCCATTCCTGAGCAAGCTCTGCACTGGTGGTGCCCCGATCCCGCAGCTGAATCAACTTTAGGAGACGGTCCTGGTGCTTGCTGGACTTTCTTGGGCGCCCTGACGCCTTCTTCACAACAATTGAACCTCTCTCCTTGAAGTTCTTGATGATCCGATAAATGGTTGATTTAGGTGCAATCTTACTAGCAGCAGTATCCTTGCCTGTGAAGCCCTTTTTGTGCAAAGTAATGATGACGGCACGTGTTTCCTTGCAGGTAACCATGGTTAACAGAGGAAGAACAATGATTTCAAGCATCACCCTCCCTTTAAAGCTTCCAGTCTGTTATTCTAACTAAATCAGCATGACAGAGTGATCTCCAGCCTTGTCCTCGTCAACACTCTCACCTGTGTTAACGAGAGAATCACTGACATGATGTCAGCTGGTCCTTTTGTGGCAGGGCTGAAATGCAGTGGAAATGTTTTTTGGGGATTAAGTTCATTTTCATGGCAAAGAGGGACTTTGCAATTAATTGCAATTCATCTGATCACTCTTCATAACATTCTGGAGTATATGCAAATTGCCATCATAAAAACTGAGGCAGCAGACTTTGTGAAAATTAATATTTGTGTCATTCTCAAAACGTTTGACCACGACTGTATGTGTGTGTGTGTGTGTGGCGTGTGTGTTGGGGGGGGGGCTACTGTGTGTGTCTGTGTTGGGGGGGTACTCTGTGTGTCTGTGTTGGGGGGGTACTCTGTATGTGTTGTTGGGGGGGTACTGTGTGTGTGTGTTGGGAGGGGTGGTACCATGTGTGTGTGTTGGGGGGGGGGGGGGGGGGGGGGTACTGTGTGTGTGTGTTTAGGGGGGTACTGGGTACTGTGTGTGTGATGTGTTGGGGGGGTACTGTGTGTGTGGTGTGTTGGGGGGGTACTGTGTGTGTGTGTGTTGTGTGTGTCTGTGTTTTGGGGGGTACTGTGTGTGTGTTGGGGGGGGTACTGTGTGTGTTGTGTGTGTGTGTTGGGGAGGGTACTGTGTGTATCTGTGTTGGGGGGGTACTGTGTGTGTGGTGTGTTAGGGTGGAGGGGGGTACTGTGTGTGTGGTGTGTTAGGGTGGGGGGGGTACTGTGTGTGTGTGGTGTGTGTGTGTTGGGGGGGGGGGGGTACTGTGTGTGTGTGGTGTGTGTGTGTGTTGGGGGGGGTACTGTGTGTGTGGTGTGTTGGGGGGGGTACTGTGTGTGTGGTGTGTTGGGGGGGGTACTGTGTGTGTGTGTTGTGTGTGTGTCTGTGTTTGGGGGGTACTGTGTGTGTGTTGGGGGGGTACTGTGTGTGTCTGTGTTGGGGGGTACTGTGTGTGTGGTGTGTTAGCGAGGAGGGGGTACTGTGTTTGTGTGTTGGGTGGGGGGGGGTACTGTGTGTGTGTGGTGTGTGTGTGTGTTGGGGGGGTACTGTGTGTGGTGTGTGTGTGTGTGTGTGTTGGGAGAGGGTACCGTGTGTGTGTGTTGGGGGGGGTACTGTGTGTGTGTGGTGCGTGTGTGTGTGTGTGTTGGGGGGGGGTACTGTGTGTGTCTGTGTGTTGGGGGGGTACTGTGTGTGTGGTGTGTTGGGGGGGGGGGGGGGGGGGTACTGTGTGTGTGTGGTGTGTTGGGGGGGGTACTGTGTGTGTGGTGTGTTGGGGGGGGGGTACTGTGTGTGTGGTGTGTTGGGGGGGTACTGTGTGTGTGGTGTGTTGGGGGGATACTGTGTGTGTGATGTGTTGGGGGGGGTATTGTGTGTGTGGTTGTGTTGGGGGGGGTACTGTGTGTGTGGTGTGTTGGGGGGGGGGGGGGGGGGGTACTGTGTGTGTGTGTTGTGTGTTAAAGATGATTATCAACGCTGTATTGTCAGCTTTAAACGATGGTAGATTAGTACCCCCCCACCCCACCCCCCCCTCCCAGCCATCCAGTCTGTCTGTCACCCCAGTGTCAGGCCACTGAGGGCTGGGTGTAGTAATGCTGTTCTGTCCCCTTCTTATCTCCCTGCTCAGACCCTGTCGCCTGCTGACCCATGAACCAACCACAGAGAGAGGAAGGGAGGGAGGGCGGGAGAGAGAGAGAGAGAGAGGAACTTCTGAGTGTAATGTTTCCTGCCTAATATTTATTGTTTATTTCACTTTTGTTCACTATCTACTTCACTTGCTTTGGCAATGTTAACATACGTTTCCCATGCCAATAAAGCCCTTAAATTGAATTGAAAATTAAATTGAGAGGAAGGAAGGGTACGGGGAGAGAGGGAGGGAGGGAGAGAAAGGGGGAGGGAGGGAGGGAGAGAGAGAGGGATGGGGAGAGGGGGAGGGAGAGAAGTGAGAGAGAGGGGGAAGGAGGGAGAGAGATAGAGAGGGTGGAAGGAGGAGTAGAAGGGAAGAGGAAGTGATGGTCTGGTTTAATTGTTCTGTGATTTGGACTTGACCTTGATAAATGAGGTTAAGGTGAGAAACTTCCATCATGGACCTCAGCCTAAATGCCAAACAGCATACAATATATTTCAATAAATGTCAAATCAGAGAACAATGAATGAAGTGCTCATACATGTTGCTGGGGTGTGAGGGTGAACACTACCATCACATCAGCAGCTGAACACAGGAAGAAGGAGGGGCCATATAACATAAACAGTAGACCGGGGATACTTCATCTGAGCATGGAGGTCTGTACTGCTGTTGGTATTTTCTATCTGGTAGTTCATTGATTGATTGATTCATGCCACTCATTGGCCATAGAGTCCACTCACCTGATGTCCCATACAGGTCTGAATCAGTCCTGGGAATGGGGGGAGGATGAAAAGCAGCAGTGTTGTAGAGAAGGAGAGCAATAGAACATTGTTAACACATTATGCATACTGTTATGTAGGAGATAGATAAGTGTGGTAGGCCATAAGTTAGTCAGCACACTACCATAATACACATCCTACCCCTAGGGGGCAGCAGCAGCCGGGGCCAGGTAGGGGAGCTCCGGTATTCATAAGAAGTCTGTGGTGTGCACAGATGGGGCGGGATTACTGAGCTAACCAGCTCAACAAGTGGGATCTCCCGACCTGCAGGGCTTTTGATTTGGTAACTTTCATTTGGCATGCCCTTTTGGAGTTTTGTTTTCGCGCAAATGTTTATTGTTTGTCACCAACTAAAACATCAACAGCCCGCTTGTGCTGGCCCGACCACGGAATCACGCCGGAGCTGTCGAACCCGCTGTCCCCAGTTACACACACACCCAACACGGACTGCACACTCATACTTTCACGTTAATGTACACATCTAGTTTGGTTACAGAACCATTAGGCAAGCCTATGACCCCTAGACTCAGTGAGTATAGTGTAACAGTAGGTTGTCTAATCATTTCAATAACAATACTTACAGTGTAACATTCCACTGATCAGTGTAAAGGTTGCTCTCTTTTATGAGAAATTTGTCTGAACACCTACAATTTAGTCTGAAACACCAGAAAAAACACCAGTTTTAAGCTTCACTACTGTCAAAATCTGACAATTAAATGTGATTTGCATACCTGTCTTTTGGAAGAAAAAATAAAAATCCAAGCATTCCACTTTTGGTAGCAGACTCTGTGTGTTTTCAGTTTGAATCCCACCAATGACTGGCTGTCAACCCTTCACCACATTCTGCATTTTGTGTGAGTTGATGAGAAGATGAGAGAAGTTAATATGCATTAAAGTGTGGTGTCAAAGCCCTGGCACACTGAGATAACAGCCTTATCTCTCCTCTGACTGATAACACCCAACATGGGCGAGAGAGGGGGAGGAGGAAGGATGAGGGAGAGAGAGAGGGAGCAGAAGAGGGGGAGGAGAGAGGAGAGAGGGGAGGAGGGGGGAGTGAAAAGAAGAGAAGGGGAGAAGGGGAGGAGCGGGTGGGGGTAAGGGTGGGAAGGGGGAGGGGGAGGGGAGGAAGGAGATAGGGAGGAGGGGATAGAGAGGAGGATATAGAGGAGACAGAGAGGATAGAGGGAGGATATAGAGGAGACAGAGAGGATAGAGGGAGGATATAGAGGAGACAGAGAGGATAGAGGGGGGATATAGAGGAGACAGAGGGGATAGAGGGAGGATATAGAGGAGACTGAGAGGATAGAGGGAGGATATAGAGGCGACAGAGAGGATAGAGGGAGGATATAGAGGCGACAGAGAGGATAGAGGGAGGATATAGAGGAGACAGAGAGGATAGAGGGAGGATATAGAGGCGACAGAGAGGATAGAGGGGAGGATATAGAGGAGACAGAGAGGATAGAGGGAGGATATAGAGGAGACAGAGAGGATAGAGGGAGGATATAGAGGAGACAGAGAGGATAGAGGGGGGATATAGAGGAGACAGAGAGGATAGAGGGAGGATATAGAGGAGACAGAGAGGATAGAGGGAGGATATAGAGGAGACAGAGAGGATAGAGGGAGGATATAGAGGAGACAGAGAGGATAGAGGGAGGATATAGAGGAGACAGAGAGGATAGAGGGAGGATATAGAGGAGACAGAGAGGATAGAGGGAGGATATAGAGGAGACAGAGAGGATAGAGGGAGGATATAGAGGAGACAGAGAGGATAGAGGGAGGATATAGAGGAGACAGAGAGGATAGAGGGAGGATATAGAGGAGACAGAGAGGATAGAGGGGAGGATATAGAGGAGACAGAGAGGAGGATAGAGGGAGGGAGTAGTAGGAGGAGAC
>NW_028156095.1:22500-30000 GCF_964263955.1 Coregonus lavaretus | reverse complement strand
CAGCTACATCAACAGCTCATATACTCATTGTGGTCCTCTGTAGCTCAATTGGTAGAGCACGGCGCTTGTAACGCCAGGGTAGTGGGTTCGATCCCCGGGACCACCCATACACAAAAATGTATGCACGCATGACTGTAAGTCGCTTTGGATAAAAGCGTCTGCTAAATGGCATATTATATTTATATTATATTATACTCAGGTCTGGTGACTGTGTGTACCTAGTCATACCTGTGTGTGTGTGTGTGTGTGTGTGTGTGTGTGTGTGTGTGTGTGTGTTGCCTACCTGGTCGTACTCGGATGATGACACCATGAACAGTATAGATGTGATTCCGTCGAAGCACTGGAACCATTTCTGTCTCTGTGACCTCTGACCCCCCACATCAACCATCTTAAACGGAATCTTCTTTATGACAAAGTCGTGTTCTACGATTCCTTTAGTCGCCTTCCGAGCAAACAGAATGTCCTGCCGACTAGGGATATAGTTCTGGAGAGAGGGATAGGGGGGAGAGGAGGAGAGGAGGAGGAGAGAGGGATGGGGGAGAGGAGGAGAGGAGGAGGAGAGAGGGATGGGGGAGAGGAGGAGAGGAGGAGGAGAGAGGGATGGGGAGAGGAGGAGAGGAGGAGGAGAGAGGGATGGGGGAGAGGAGGGGAGAGAGGAGGAGAGAGGGATGGGGGAGAGGAGGGGAGAGGAGGAGGAGAGAGGGATGGGGGAGAGGAGGAGGAGAGAGGGATGGGGGAGAGGAGGAGAGGAGGAGGAGAGAGGGATGGGGGAGAGGAGGGGAGAGGAGGAGGAGAGAGGGATGGAGGAGGAGAGGAGGAGAGAGGGATGGGGGAGAGGAGGAGAGGAGGAGAAGAGGAGGAGGAGAGAGGGATGGGGGAGAGGAGGAGAGAGGGATGGGGGAGAGGAGGAGGAGAGAGGGATGGGGGAGAGGAGGAGGAGAGAGGGATGGGGGAGAGGAGGAGGAGAGAGGGATGGGGGAGAGGAGGGAGAGGAGGAGGAGAGAGGGATGGAGGAGGAGAGGAGGAGAGAGGGATGGGGGAGAGGAGGAGAGGAGGAGGAGAGAGGGATAGGGGAGAGGAGGAGAGAGGAGGAGAGAGGGATGGGGAGAGGAGGAGAGAGGAGGAGAGAGGGATAGGGGAGAGGAGGAGAGAGGGATGGGGGAGAGGAGGAGAGAGGGATAGGGGAGAGGAGGAGAGAGGGATGGGGGAGAGGAGGAGAGAGGGATGGGGAGAGGAGGAGGAGAGAGGAGGAGGAGGGTAATATTATCATGTTCTTTGATTGTTTTTTGGTTTTCATTAATGCACAGTATTCAACTACATTGTCAAGTTAATGTAGTTATTACATGGTCAATAATACTAGCAGATAGGGGTGTGGCCAGAGGTTCTGACATGAAAGGTTAAAGGTGAAGAAGCTCCGCCCACTCACCGGCTGGCCAATCCGGTCCAGGTTATCCAGGAAGTATTTCACCGACTCACTCTGTAGACAGGAACAGACAACAGTTGTTAGATTTAATGAAACTTTTATTCCATCGGTTCCATTGGACACAACAAGCTGAACACACAGCTCAAGCACAAGTATTTGAAAGTATTTGCTTTATATTTCAACCACACACAACAAACACTCTTCCCACTGGGCACAGACGTCAATTCAATGTCTTTTCCACGTTGGTGTGTGGAAACAACATTGATTCAACCAGTGTGTGCCCTGTGGGCTGACACCGAGGCTTCTAGAATGCTCTACAATGTTCAAACAAACAAAAATGATCATTAAACTCAACCCTGACACAGAGAGAGGGACAGAGAGAGGGAAAGTGGGAGAGAGGGAGGGAGAGAGAGAGGGAGGGAGGGAGAGAGAGAGGGAGAGGGAGGTAGGGAGGGGGAGAGAGAGGGAGAGAGAGGGAGGGGGAGAGAGAGGGAGGGAGAGAGAGAGGGAGGGAGGGAGAGGGAGGGAGGGAGGGAGGGAGGGAGGGAGAGGGAGGGAGGGAGGGAGGGAGGGAGGGAGGGAGGGAGGGAGGGAGGGAGGGAGGGAGAAGGAGGGAGGGAGGGAGGGAGGGAGAAGGAGGGAGGGAGAGAGGGAGGGAGAAAGAGAGCGATGTTTTCGGATAAAAGTGTGTTGACCCTGTGTTCTGGCTCTAACAGGGGAACAACACTAAGACAGATCTAGGATCAGTTTCTGAACGCGTTCCAGGGGATCCAATCTCCCAATGCCTGGGTAACCATTTATGCCATTTAGCAGACACTTTTATCCCAAGCGAATTAGTCATTCGTACATACATTTTACGAATAGGAGTCCCCAGGCTGTATCAAACCCACGACCCTTCGTCTTACAAGCACCATGCCGACTGAGCCAAACAGGATGTTTGACATTATTTAGTATGATAGTTCAGTCGGGTACATTGCAACCTCAATCACATACACCCCTCCAGGAAACGGCTGTGTGTGAAAACAGAGAGGGAGGGATTAACCAGACAGAGACAGCACAGAGAGACAGCAACCCCCCTCCCCACACACAAAACTAGCCCTCTTTACAAAACTAGCCCTCTTTACAAAACTAGCCCTCTTTACAAAACTAGCCCTCTTTACAAAACTAGCCCTCTTCACAAAACTAGCCCCCTTCACAAAACTAGCCCTCTTTCTAGCCCTCTTTCCAAAACAATCCCTCTTTACAAAATTATTCCTCTTTCAATTCCTCTTTCCAGAACTATCCTTCTTTTGACCACAATTGACACACTGTAGATAGATTACCTGACCTTTGAACTCTCCCAAAACGTTAAATGATTTTAAAAGAATAAGTTGAGGGGTTCTGGTCTGGTCTTAGTGTAAATGTCAGTGTGTCTTTTTCTCCAAATGAGATTACAAATTGTCTTATAAATTAATAATAATTTGTCACGACAAACTGCCGTGAACCGTTGTGTTGCCGTGCCAAAAAGGAAACGCGACCCCATGACCCAACGGCTGACCTGTGATGTCACCGCCACAGGAAACAAAGTCCGCCAACGTAAGGGGGAGGGGCCAGGAGGGGGGAGAGGGGAATTCCAAGAGTTTGGGAGATTAACATAGACTACACACACACACGCATATACACACACACAGACAGACACACATACTACACACTAGTCCCGCGTTGCCATACCTCCAAAATCACACTTCCCTTGAAGGTCTGGAGAATTTTGTATTGCAAAAATGGGTTGAATAGATTAGAGGTTACATTTCAAGACCCCCTCCCCCCCACGGCAGTAGAACGGCTGCTGGGTGTTATGTGTTATGTGAATCACTGTTTACCGTCCCTGTAGTTGCCTATGCTAGTTTTCAAGTGCAAGTTATCACATGTTGCTGACAGTCTGCGATTTATATTTATTGAAATTGAAAGTGGATTACGTTAGTAAGGTCAAAGGTCACAACACGTTCTAAACCGTTCTGGTGACAAACCCTTTTTTCCTTGTCTCCATTCGTCCTGTCCACATGGCCGCTTTGCTACCACCGAAATTATCTTGGCGATTGCCCATTATTTTGTTTCTAAGGACCCATAAAACAGAGGAAGTGGGAGAACCTATTCAAGTAAATAAATAAATGTTTTTAAATGTTTTAAAACAACGATGTATTATTAGCTAGCTAGCTGGCTACAGTAAGCCACTTTGTAGGCTAACTCCAGTGAGCTGCTAACTAGCTAGCTAGCTAACTTTACACACTGTTTAGCTAAGTGAATTAAATGTCATCAGCTAGCTAACTTCCTCTTAGCTAGCGATCTTGTAATCATTGTAAATTAAAAACACGGGTCTCCAAATGTATTTGCAGATAACAGCCATGTGCCACTAGAGATCCTGGTTCGAATCCAGGCTCTGTCGCAGCCGGCCGCGACCGGGAGACTCATGGGCGGCGCACAATTGGCCCAGCGTCGTCCAGGGTAGGGGAGGGAATGGCCGGCAGGGATGTAGCTCAGTTGATAGAGCATGGCGTTTGCAACGCCAGGGTTGTGGGTTCGATTCCCACGGGGGGCCAGTATAAAAAAAAAAAAAAAAAATGTAATCACTAACTGTAAGTCGCTCTGGATAAGAGCGTCTGCTAAATGACTAAAATGTAAATGTAAATGTAAATGAAGAGGAGCAGCTCCAGCTGTCAGCAAAGGGAGAGCGTAGGCTACTGGACAGGACAGGTCATATTGTGGGAGGACATTATGAAAAGATTCTCCAGTCCCCTAGAGGGTTAAACTTTGAGGACAGAGAGATAATAGCAAACATAATCATGTCTAATTTGAGTAATAATGAAGCCTGTTTCTTTGTGATGTTTTCTTATGGAACGCTGTGAAACGCCTGTTTGCTGATGAAGAATATCCCAAGAGACTCATCCTATATCCCGTGGGATATAGGTGTAAGGCCTACAGCATGTTGTATACAAAAATACAGTTAAACATCGCACACAATGCATAAACCTATAACAACTGGAGCAGGCCAACCCCCTGCTGGAGGTCTGCTGGGTGGTGCAGGGTTTTGTTTCAGCCCAGCAAATAACACACCTGATTCAACTCATCAAATCTAATGAGTTGATAATGGTCCTCTGTAGCTCAATTGGTAGAGCATGGCGCTTGTAACGCCAGGGTAGTGGGTTCGATCCCCGCGACCGCCCATACGTAAAAATTTATGCACACATGACTGTAAGTCGCTTTGGATAAAAGCGTCTGCTAAATAACACACCTGATTCAACTCATCAAATCTAATGAGTTGATAATCAAGTCTGCTGTTGCTAGGCAGTGGATCAGTGGAGCAGGGATGGTCACCGCTGGTATGGAGTTTTTTGTTGTTGACCTGAAATGATGCTTTAGTAATAATAACCTACTGGTTACTACTCAGTGATCTAGTGTTGTTTAGACTAAGACGTCTACATTTTGAAGTGATGATTCTTTGAAGTTAAGGGTTTAAACTTGTTTTAATTGTTAAACTAATGAACTAATATTGATTTATCACAGATCACAATCCTGCGATAAAGAGGGACAGGGGGGATATGTCTCTAATGTGTCTGTGTTTCTGTGTTGTATTCTCAAATGAACATAACCTTTTTGTCTAGTTGTCAGATCTCCAATCTGTTTTATTTGATTGTCACTCTCTCTCAGTAGATCAGCCGTGTGAATCCATTTAGCAGCTTATCATATGGCATCACCAAAGCAGCCATAAGACTACAGTATGGTGTCATTACTGGCTTCATGGGCATCTGAAGCAGAGAATAGCTCAACTCACACATTGTTTACATGTTCTCAATTTAGAATTGAGTGGCTCAGCGGTCTAAGGCACTACATCTCAGTGTTTGAGGCGTCACTACAGACCGAGTGGCGCAGCGGTCTAAGGCACTGCGTCTCAGTGTTTGAGGCGTCACTACAGACCGAGTGGCGCAGCGGTCTAAGGCACTGCATCTCAGTGCTTGAGGCGTTACTACAGACCCCCTGGTTCGATTCCAGGCTGTATCACAATCCGGCCGTGATTGGGAGTCCCATAGGGCGGCGCAGAATTGGCCCAGCGTCGTCCGGGTTTGGCCGGTGTAGGCCGTCATTGTAAATAAGAATTTGTTCTTAACTGTCTTGCCTAGTCAAATAATGGTAAAATAAAAATAAAAAATGATACCAGTAGACAATGTAATTTATATGAGGCAAACCATATAGCAGATTGTGTACATGCCTTTTAAGTGCTGACATTTACTGTCACGATCGTCTAGGAGTGAAGGAGACCAAAGCGCAGCGCGTTGAACGAACATGACTTTAATAAGAGTAAAGCACGTAAAATACAAAACAAAAGACGACTCGTGAAGTCCACAGTACAACGACTGAAACACGGAACAATAACCCACAAACCCCACAGGCAAACATACAGAAATAAATATGGCTCCCAATCAGAGATAACGAGCCGACAGCTGACACTCGTTACCTCCGATTGGGAGTCATTGACCAAACCTAGAAAATACAACACTTTGACACCCAACATAGAACAAAACCACATAGACTGCACACACCCTGGCTCAACATAATGAGTCCCAGAACCAGGGTGTGACAGTACCCCCCCCTAAAGGCGCGGACTGCGACCGCGCCTCAAAACCCCCAAACAGGGGAGGGCTGGGCGGGCATACCTCCTCGGTGGCGGTTCTGGCTCCGGCCTAGACCACCACCCCACCATAGTCACTACCCGCTTACGTAGGTTCCTCCAAATGA
Organism: Coregonus lavaretus; assembly: GCF_964263955.1. Taxonomy (NCBI): domain Eukaryota; kingdom Metazoa; phylum Chordata; class Actinopteri; order Salmoniformes; family Salmonidae; genus Coregonus; species Coregonus lavaretus. The sequence goes on along the minus strand of NW_028156095.1, from coordinate 23,807 downwards.
CCCCCACCGGTTTAAGGGGCAGCACCGGACTAAGAGGCAGCACCAGACTAAGGGGCAGCACCAGACTAAGGGGCAGCACCTGACTCAATGGTGGATCCTGGCTGGTTGGCTCTGGCGGATCCTGGCTGGACGGCTCTGGCGGATCCTGGCTGAACGGCTCATGGCTGGCTGAAGGATCTGGCTGCTCATGGCTGGCTGACGGATCTGGCTGCTCATGGCTGGCTGACGGATCTGGCTGCTCATGGCTGGCCGACGGATCTGGCTGATCCGGTCTGGCCGAAGGCTCTGGCTGATCCTGTCTGGCGGAAGGCTCTGGCTGATCCGGTCTGGCGGAAGGCTCTGGCTGATCCGGTCTGGCGGAAGGCTCTGGCTGATCCTGTCTGGCCGAAGGCTCTGGCTGATCCTGTCTGGCCGAAGGCTCTGGCTGATCCTGTCTGGCGGAAGGCTCTGGCTGATCCGGTCTGGCGGAAGGCTCTGGCTGATCCTGTCTGGCGGAGAGCTCTAGCGGCTCCGGTCTGGCGGACGGCTCTGAAGGCTCATGGCAGACGGGCGGCTTTGCAGGCTCAGTACAGACGGGCAGTTCAGACGGCGTTGGGCAGACGGACAGTTCAGACGGCGTTGGGCAGACGGGCAGTTCAGGCGCCGTTGGGCAGACGGGCAGTTCAGACGGCGTTGGGCAGACGGACAGTTCAGGCGCCGTTGGGCAGACGGGCCGTTCAGACGGCGTTGGGCAGACGGACAGTTCAGGCCCCGTTGGGCAGACGGCCGACTCTGGCCGTCTGAGGCGCATCGTAGGCCTGGTGCGTGGTGCCGGAACAGGAGGTACCGGGCTGAGGACACGCATCTCAGGGCTAGTGCGGGAAGCAACAACAGGACGCACAGGACTCTGGGGACACACAGGAGGCTTGGTGCGTGGTGTATGCACTGGTGGTAAAGGGCTGGAGACACGCACCATCGAGCCAGTGCGTGGAGGAGACACAGGGCTCTGAAGACGCACAGGAAACCTGGTGCGTGGTGTAGGTACTGGTGGTACTGGGCTGGAGCGAGGAGGTGGCGCCGGAAATACCGGCCCGTGCAGGCGTACTGGCTCCCTTGAGCACTGAGCCTGCCCAACCTTACCTGGGTTGATGCTCCCCGTCGCCCGACCAGTACGGGGAGGTGGAATAACCCGCACCGGCCTATGTGGGCGAACCGGGAACACCATGCGTAAGGCTGGTGCCATGTACGCCGGCCCGAGGAGACGCACTGGTGACCTGCTGCGTGGGACCGGCCTCATGACATCCGGCTCAACACTCAATCTGGGCCGG
>NW_028156095.1:2500-17500 GCF_964263955.1 Coregonus lavaretus | reverse complement strand
GTTGGGAGAGGTGTCTGTCAGAATGTCTTTAGTTGTCCAGTGAATGTTTTGTTTCCCTTATGGAAGTACCAAGAGAGCCCGTCGTGGTTCCAGACCCTAGTCACTGCTGTTGCCCTGGGGTCGGGTTTAGGAGACTAGTTGGGATATGGCCTGACCGTAGTCACTGCTGTTGCCCTGGGGTCGGGTTTAAGAGACTAGTTGGGATATGGCCTGACCCTAGTCACTGCTGTTGCCCTGGGGTCGGGTTTAGGAAACTAGTTGGGATATGGCCTGAGTCCGTAGCGTTCCAAGTCCCTCTCAAAACACTTCCTCCCCCATCTCACCCCATCTCACCCCATCTAACCACATCTCACCCCATCTAACCCCATCTCACCCCATCTAACCCCATCTCACCCCATCTAACCCCATCTCACCCCATCTAACCCCATCTCACCCCATCTCACCCCATCTAACCCCATCTCACCCCATCTAACCCCATCTAACCCCATCTCACCCCATCTAACCCCATCTCACCCCATCTCACCCCATCTAGCAGGACAGTACACAGCAGGACAGTACACAGCAGGACAGCAGGACAGTACACAGGACAGTACACAGCAGGACAGCACACAGCAGGACAGAGAGAAATGTAGGTCCCCTGTAGCTCAGTTGGTAGAGCATGGCGCTTGCAACGCCAGGGTTGTGGGTTCGTTTCCCACAGGGGGCCAGTATGAAAAATGTATGCACTCACTAACTGTAAGTCGCTCTGGTTAAGAGCATCTGCTAAATGACTAAAATGTAAATGTTAATGTAGGCCAAACAGAGAATTACACCAAAGCAGCACAAAATATTGTCTCTCTCTGTCTCTGTCTCTCACTCTCTCACTCTCTCTCTCTCTCTGTCGCTCTCTGTTTCTCTCTCACTCTCTCTCTCTCTCTCTCTCTCTCTCTCTCTCTCTCTCTCTCTCTCTCTGTGTGATGCATGGGTATTAGGGCTATAGCCTTTAAAAGAATATATATATATATAACGGACACTCCTTAACTGTCTTGCTGTTTTTAAAAACGTAACCTATATTCCCTTCTGTCTCCATTCGATAGGCTATGAATACGACTGAAGGCTAAGCTTCATCGTTTTATGCATGGCTTTCTCCCGACCAAACAATGAACGTAACGTAGTTCCATCTCAAAAAGTCATTTGAATAGACAGAACCAACTATATCAATAGCCTGTAGAACAGTTTAATCAAGTTACAGCTTATTAAGAAAGATATGATCCATGCCGGGCCGGGACAATCCCTCCATGCCAGGTCTAAAACCAAATGACCAATAAGCCCATCCTCATTCCTCCTACTGGCCTGTCATAAACGTTTTCAGACTAGTTAAGGTTATGAACAGTAGCTTTATTTACCAAATATTCTAGCCTACAAATGTGTTGTCCTGAAGTTGTTGTGGCTTTCAAAAAATATCAAGAATGAAAGTCTATAGCCTAAGGATAGGCTATTCTCAATCACAGCTTTATGAGAGATCGAACAAAGAATATTATTTATTTTTCTGTTATTATATGAGGCAAATAAAGCAATTATTTTTCCAGTTCTGAAGACGGTAGCCCGTTCCTCATCAGACAGTCACTGCTCCATCATGATGTAGTCCTATAACCTAGCTCACTACGGTAAGACAGCCCTCATCAGACAGTCACTGCTCCATCGTGATGTAGTCCTATAACCTAGCTCACAGCGGTAAGACAGCCCTCATCAGACAGTCACTGCTCCATCGTGATGTAGTCCTATAACCTAGCTCACTACGGTAAGACAGCCCTCATCAGACAGTCACTCCTCCATCATGATGTAGTCCTATAACCTCGCTCACAGCGGTAAGACAGCCCTCATCAGACAGTCACTGCTCCATCATGATGTAATCCTATAACCTAGCTCACAGCGGTAAGACAGCCCTCATCAGACAGTCACTGCTCCATCATGATGTAGTCCTATAACCTAGCTCACAGCGGTAAGACAGCCCTCATCAGACAGTCACTGCTCCATCGTGATGTAGTCCTATAACCTAGCTCACAGCGGTAAGACAGCCCTCATCAGACAGTCACTGCTCCATCATGATGTAGTCCTATAACCTAGCTCACTACGGTAAGACAGCCCTCATCAGACAGTCACTGCTCCATCATGATGTAGTCCTATAACCTAGCTCACAGCGGTAAGACAGCCCTCATCAGACAGTCACTGCTCCATCATGATGTAGTCCTATAACCTAGCTCACTATGGTAAGACAGCCCTCATCAGACAGTCACTGCTCCATCATGATGTAGTCCTATAACCTAGCTCACAGCGGTAAGACAGCCCTCATCAGACAGTCACTGCTCCATCGTGATGTAGTCCTATAACCTAGCTCACAGCGGTAAGACAGCCCTCATCAGACAGTCACTGCTCCATCGTGATGTAGTCCTATAACCTAGCTCACTACGGTAAGACAGCCCTCATCAGACAGTCCCTGCTCCATCATGATGTAGTCCTATAACCTAGCTCACAGCGGTAAGACAGCCCTCATCAGACAGTCACTGCTCCATCATGATGTAGTCCTATAACCTAGCTCACAGCGGTAAGACAGCCCTCATCAGACAGTCCCTGCTCCATCATGATGTAGTCCTATAACCTAGCTCACTACGGTAAGACAGCCCTCATCAGACAGTCCCTGCTCCATCATGATGTAGTCCTATAACCTAGCTCACTACGGTAAGACAGCCCTCATCAGACAGTCACTGCTCCATCATGATGTAGTCCTATAACCTAGCTCACAGCGGTAAGACAGCCCTCATCAGACAGTCACTGCTCCATCGTGACGTAGTCCTATAACCTAGCTCACAGCGGTAAGACAGCCCTCATCAGACAGTCACTGTCCATCGTGATGTAGTCCTATAACCTAGCTCACAGCGGTAAGACAGCCCTCATCAGACAGTCCCTGCTCCATCATGATGTAGTCCTATAACCTAGCTCACTACGGTAAGACAGCCCTCATCAGACAGTCACTGCTCCATCATGATGTAGTCCTATAACCTAGCTCACAGCGGTAAGACAGCCCTCATCAGACAGTCACTGCTCCATCATGATGTAGTCCTATAACCTAGCTCACAGCGGTAAGACAGCCCTCATCAGACAGTCACTGCTCCATCATGATGTAGTCCTATAACCTAGCTCACAGCGGTAAGACAGCCCTCATCAGACAGTCACTGCTCCATCATGATGTAGTCCTATAACCTAGCTCACAGCGGTAAGACAGCCCTCATCAGACAGTCACTGCTCCATCATGATGTAGTCCTATAACCTAGCTCACAGCGGTAAGACAGCCCTCATCAGACAGTCACTGCTCCATCATGATGTAGTCCTATAACCTAGCTCACAGCGGTAAGACAGCCCTCATCAGACAGTCACTGCTCCATCATGATGTAGTCCTATAACCTAGCTCACAGCGGTAAGACAGCCCTCATCAGACAGTCACTGCTCCATCATGATGTAGTCCTATAACCTCGCTCACAGCGGTAAGACAGCCCTCATCAGACAGTCACTGCTCCATCATGATGTAGTCCTATAACCTAGCTCACTACGGTAAGACAGCCCTCATCAGACAGTCACTGCTCCATCATGATGTAGTCCTATAACCTAGCTCATAGCGGTAAGACAGCCCTCATCAGACAGTCACTGCTCCATCATGATGTAGTCCTATAACCTAGCTCACAGCGGTAAGACAGCCCTCATCAGACAGTCACTGCTCCATCATGATGTAGTCCTATAACCTAGCTCACAGCGGTAAGACAGCCCTCATCAGACAGTCACTGCTCCATCATGATGTAGTCCTATAACCTCGCTCACAGCGGTAAGACAGCCCTCATCAGACAGTCACTGCTCCATCATGATGTAGTCCTATAACCTAGCTCACAGCGGTAAGACAGCCCTCATCAGACAGTCACTGCTCCATCATGATGTAGTCCTATAACCTAGCTCACAGCGGTAAGACAGCCCTCATCAGACAGTCACTGCTCCATCATGATGTAGTCCTATAACCTAGCTCACAGCGGTAAGACATAAGTGAATTCTTAATGTCAGACAGTGATAAATTAATGATTAGACTAGACACCTGGGAACATACAAACCTACACACACACTACACACACTACACAATCTACACACTGTCCACACCCTGTGGTGTGTTTGTGTCAGAGAGAGAGACAGTGTGTTGTTATTATGATGTCACTGTCTCTAGATAAGTTAGAGCTGTGTTCAACGTTCAAAAGTTCAACCTGAGATGAGGCTTGGAAACACTCTTAGAGACAACGGTGCTGTCTAGGATCTACAAGGATTCTTCAGCTGTCCCCATAGGAGAACCCCTTGAAGAACCCTTTTGGGTTCCATGTAGAACCCTTTCCACAGAGGGTTCTACCTGGAACCCAAAAGGGTTCTACCTGGAACCAAAATTAGTTATCCTATGGAAACAGCCGAAGAACCATTTTGGAACCCTTTTTTCTAAGAATGTATTTGAGTGTGTGTCTCTTTGTCAGATTTTCTATCTCCGACACGGCTGTCATGTGTGTGTGTGTATCTCTGTGTGTGTGTGTGTGTGTGTGTCTGTATCTCTCTAGGACTCACCAGTTGAAACTCACTGCGTCGTGCGTAGGCCTCCTGTATCCCAGAATCCCTCCACAGAGCGTCCAGCGCCAGACCATAAAGCTGGAATTCTATTGGTTCCACCGCCACTCCACCACGCCCCTCGAATGACATCACAAACATGCCGTGCTTCTCATTTTCAGAGTTCTGCCACGGAATCCCCAGCTTGTCCCGCGCATCCACCAACACACGCATCCCCTATAGAACAATATATACATCAATATATACATCCACCAACACACGCATCCCCTATAGAACAATATATACATGAATATATACATCCACCAACACACCCATCCCCTATAGAACAATATATACATGAATATATACATCCACCAACACACGCATCCCCTATAGAACAATATATACATCAATATATACATCCACCAACACACGCATCCCCTATAGAACAATATATACATGAATATATACATCCACCAACACACGCATCCCCTATAGAACAATATATACATGAATATATACATCCACCAACACACGCATCCCCTATAGAACAATATATACATGAATATATACATCCACCAACACACGCATTCTCTATAGAACAATATATACAGTGGGGAGAACAAGTATTTGATACACTGCCGATTTTGCAGGTTTTCCTACTTACAAAGCATGTAGAGGTCTGTAATTTTTATCATAGGTACACTTCAACTGTGAGAGACGGAATCTAAAACAAAAATCCAGAAAATCACATTGTATGATTTTTAAGTAATTAATTTGCATTTTATTGCATGTCATAAGTATTTGATACATCAGAAAAGCAGAACTTAATATTTGGTACAGAAACCTTTGTTTGCAATTACAGAGATCATACGTTTCCTGTAGGTCTTGACCAGGTTTGCACACACTGCAGCAGGGATTTTGGCCCACTCCTCCATACAGACCTTCTCCAGATCCTTCAGGTTTCGTGGCTGTCGCTGGGCAATACGGACCTTCAGCTCCCTCCAAAGATGTTCTATTGGGTTCAGGTCTGGAGACTGGCTAGGCCACTCCAGGACCTTGAGATGCTTCTTATGGAGCCACTCCTTAGTTGCCCTGGCTGTGTGTTTCGGGTCGTTGTCATGCTGGAAGACCCAGCCACGACCCATCTTCAATGCTCTTACTGAGGGAAGGAGGTTGTTGGCCAAGATCTCGCGATACATGGCCCCATCCATCCTCCCCTTAATACGGTGCAGTCGTCCTGTCCCCTTTGCAGAAAAGCATCCCCAAAGAATGATGTTTCCACCTCCATGCTTCACGGTTGGGAAGGTGTTCTTGGGGTTGTACTCATCCTTCTTCTTCCTCCAAACACGGCGAGTGGAGTTTAGACCAAAAAGCTCTATTTTTGTCTCATCAGACCACATGACCTTCTCCCATTCCTCCTCTGGATCATCCAGATGGTCATTGGCAAACTTCAGACGGGCCTGGACATGCGCTGGCTTGAGCAGGGGGACCTTGCGTGCGCTGCAGGATTTTAATCCATGACGGCGTAGTGTGTTACTAATGGTTTTCTTTGAGACTGTGGTCCCAGATCTCTTCAGGTCATTGACCAGGTCCTGCCGTGTAGTTCTGGGCTGATCCCTCACCTTCCTCATGATCATTGATGCCCCACGAGGTGAGATCTTGCATGGAGTCCCAGACCGAGGGTGATTGACCGTCATCTTGAACTTCTTCCATTTTCTAATAATTGCGCCAACAGTTGTTGCCTTCTCACCAAGCTGCTTGCCTATTGTCCTGTAGTCCATCCCAGCCTTGTGCAGGTCTACAATTTTATCCCTGATGTCCTTACACAGCTCTCTGGTCTTGGCCATTGTGGAGAGGTTGGAGTCTGTTTGAGTGTGTGGACAGGTGTCTTTTATACAGGTAACGAGTTCAAACAGGTGCAGTTAATACAGGTAATGAGTGGAGAACAGGAGGGCTTCTTAAAGAAAAACTAACAGGTCTGTGAGAGCCGGAATTCTTACTGGTTGGTAGGTGATCAAATACTTATGTCATGCATTAAAATGCAAATTAATTACTTAAAAATCATACAATGTGATTTTCTGGATTTTTGTATGGAGTAAAAAGTACATTTTGCAGGAAAACCTGCAAAATCGGCAGTGTATCAAATACTTGTTCTCCCCACTGTACATGAATATATACATCCTTCAACACACCCATCCCCTATAGAACAATATATACAGTTACATTGAAAGTGGCTAATATTGTGTTGATTTGATCACAATTCCCACAGTAAAGGGAAAACGTTGATCGTGTTAACTAAAAGGGAAAACTCCAGAAAAGTTGAGTTAAGTTCGATCTCGTGCTTCTCTGCGCGGGCTGGTATTTCTTCTGCGCGGCAGTCCCGGTGGTGCTGTGCTGTGCCCATGCGTGCAGCTCAGAGGGAACAGTCCCGGTGGTGCTGTGCTGTGCCCATGGTGCAGGTCAGAGGGAACAGTCCCGGTGGTGCTGTGCTGTGCCCATGGTGCAGGTCAGAGGAGTCCCGGTGGTGCTGTGCTGTGCCCATGGTGCAGGTCAGAGGGAACAGTCCCGGTGGTGCTGTGCTGTGCCCATGGTGCAGCTCAGAGGGAACAGTCCCGGTGGTGCTGTGCTGTGCCCATGGTGCAGGTCAGAGGAGTCCCGGTGGTGCTGTGCTGTGCCCATGGTGCAGGTCAGAGGGAACAGTCCCGGTGGTGCTGTGCTGTGCCCATGGTGCAGGTCAGAGGAGTCCCGGTGGTGCTGTGCTGTGCCCATGGTGCAGGTCAGAGGGAACAGTCCCGGTGGTGCTGTGCTGTGCCCATGGTGCAGCTCAGAGGAGTCCCGGTGGTGCTGTGCTGTGCCCATGGTGCAGCTCAGAGGGAACAGTCCCGGTGGTGCTGTGCTGTGCCCATGGTGCAGGTCAGAGGAGTCCCGGTGGTGCTGTGCTGTGCCCATGGTGCAGGTCAGAGGGAACAGTCCCGGTGGTGCTGTGCTGTGCCCATGGTGCAGGTCAGAGGAGTCCCGGTGGTGCTGTGCTGTGCCCATGGTGCAGGTCAGAGGGAACAGTCCCGGTGGTGCTGTGCTGTGCCCATGGTGCAGGTCAGAGGGAACAGTCCCGGTGGTGCTGTGCTGTGCCCATGGTGCAGGTCAGAGGGAACATTGGTTACAACAGAAGCTTCTTTAGCTAACCCAGAAGATCCAGATAATGGGTTAAACCGTATCGACCCCCCTGTCTCTGTTTCTCACCACCAGCAGACAGACAGTCTAACCGTATGTGTGTGGGTGTGTCAGACGTGTGTGTTTCATTAAGACCCCAGTAATTAAACAGTAGATACAAATATATATAACTGAATTGTCTCGTCTCGTCTCTCTCTGTGTGTGTGTGTGTGTGTGTGCGTGTGTGTGTGTGCGAGCAGTGGTATAAAGTACTATACTATTTATATTTTTGACGTCTTTTACTTCACTACATTCCTAAAGAAAAGAATGTACTTTTTACTCCATACATTTTCCCCTGACACCCAGAAGTACTCGTTACATTTTGAATGCTTAGCAGGACAGGTCCAATTCACACAGTTATCAAGAGAACATCCCTGGTCATCCCTACTGCCTCTGATCTGGCGGACTCACTAAACACAAATGCTTCATTTGTAAATGATGTCTGAGTGTTGGAGTGTGCCCCTGGCTGTCCGTAAATTAAAAAATCAAGAAAACTGGGCCGTCTAGTTTGCTTAATATCAGGAATTAGAAATTATTTATACTTTTACTTTTGATGCTTACAGTTGAAGTCGGAAGTTTAAATACACTTAGATTGGAGTCATTAAAACTCATTTTTCAACCACTCCACAAATTTCTTGTTAACAAACTATAGTTTTGGCAAGTCGGTTAGGACATCTACTTTGTGCATGACACAAGTAATTTTTCCAACAATTGTTTACAGACAGATTATTTCACTTATAATTCACTGTATCACAATTCCAGTGGGTCAGAAGTTAACATACACTAAGTTGATTGTGCCTTTAAACAGCTTGGAAAATTTCGGAAAATTATGTCATGGCTTTAGAAGCTTCCGATAGGCTAATTGACATCTTTTGAGTCAATTGGAGGTGTACCTGTGGATGTATTTCAAGGCCTACCTTCAAACTCAGTGCCTCTTTGCTTGACATCATGGGAAAATCAAAAGAAATCAGCCAAGACCTCAGAAAAACAATTGTAGACCTCCACAAGTCTGGTTCATCCTTGGGAGCAATTTCCAAACGCCTGAAGGTACCACGTTCATCTGTACAAACAATAGTACGCAAGTATAAACACCATGGGACCACGCAGCCGTCATACCGCTCAGGAAGGAGACGCATTCTGTCTCCTAGAGATGAACGTACTTTGGTGCGAAAAGTGCAAATCAATCCCAGAACAACAGCAACGGACCTTGTGAAGATGCTGGAGGAAACAGGTACAAAAGTATCTATATCCACAGTAAAACGAGTCCTATATCCACATAACCTGAAAGGCCGCTCAGCAAGGAAGAAGTCACTGCTCCAAAACTGCCATAAAAAAGCAAGACTACGGTTTGCAACTGCACATGGGGACAAAGATCGTACTTCTTGGAGAAATGTTCTCTGGTCTGATGAAACAAAAATAGAACTGTTTGGCCATAATGACCATCGTTATGTATGGAGGAAAAAGGGGGTGGCTTGCAAGCCGAAGAACACCATCCCAACCGTGAAGCACGGGGGTGGCAGCATCTTGAGGGGGTGCTTTGCTGCAGGAGGGACTGGTGCACTTCACAAAATAGATGGCATCATGAGGAAGGAAAATGATGTGGATATATTGAAGCAACATCTCAAAACATCAGTCAGGAAGTTAAAGCTTGGTTGCAAATAGGTCTTCCAAATAGACAATGACCCCAAGCATACTTCCAAAGTTGTGCCAAAAAGGACAACAGTCAAGGTATTCGAGTGGCCATCACAAAGCCCTGACCTCAATCCTATAGAAAATGTGTGGGCAGAACTGAAAAAGCGTGTGCGAGCAAGGAGGCCTACAAACCTGACTCAGTTACACCAGCTCTGTCAGGAGGAATGGGCCAAAATTCACCCAACTTATTGTGGGAAGATTGTGGAAGGCTACCCGAAACATTTGACCCACTGCTACCAAATACTAATTGAGTGTATGTAAACTTCTGACCCACTGGGAATGTGATGAAAGAAATGAAAGCTGAAATAAATAATTCTCTCTACTATTATTCTGACATTTCACATTCTTAAAATAAAGTGGTGATCCTAACTGACCTAAGACAGGGAATGTTTTACTAGGATTAAATGTCAGGAATTGTGAAAAACTGAGTTTAAATGTATTTGGCTAAGGTGTATGTAAACTATCGACTTCAACTGTAAGTATATTTAAAACCAAATACTTTTAGACTTTTACTCATGTAGGATTTTACTGTGTGACTTTCACATTTACTTCAATCATTTTCTATCAAGGTATCTTTACTTTTACTCAAGTATGACAATTGAGTCCTTTTTCAGCTCTCTGTGTGTGTGTGTGTGTGTGTGAGTGAGTGAGTGAGTGTGTTTGTGAGTGTGAGTGTGTGTCAGAGAAAGAGAGAGAAGCTAGTAGTCACTACCTCACTTCAGTGACACACACACACGTGCTCGGGCACACATACACATCTAAGTCTGCTGGCTGATGCCACGTTCATATGCTAGTCAGAACTAGGAAACTCTGAAATGTCAGACTTGCTCAGCGTGTCTGAAATATCCGAGTTCTGATCAGCATTTGAACACAGCATGAGAGCCAGACGTGAGTCACACTGTGTCATGGTTAATGGGTTATAGTTAGGTACACAGTGTACATCTGGTCTGCAATTGGACCACTGATCTATTAGATACTAACCTAACCGCTGATCTAGGACCAGTTTTAGTTAGTGTGTACGTCTGACACCACTGATCTAGGACTAGTTAGTGTGTACGTCTGACACCGCTGATCTAGGACCAGTTTTAGTTAGTGTGTACGTCTGACACCGCTGATCTAGGACCAGTTTTAGTTAGTGTGTACGTCTGACACCGCTGATCTAGGACCAGTTTTAGTTAGTGTGTACGTCTGACACCACTGATCTAGGACCAGTTTTAGTTAGTGTGTACGTCTGACACCACTGATCTAGGACCAGTTTTAGTTAGTGTGTACGTCTGACACCGCTGATCTAGGACCAGTTTTAGTTAGTGTGTACGTCTGACACCGCTGATCTAGGACCAGTTTTAGTTAGTGTGTACGTCTGACACCGCTGATCTAGGACCAGTTTTAGTTAGTGTGTACGTCTGACACCGCTGATCTAGAACCAGTTTTAGTTAGTGTGTACGTCTGACACCGCTGATCTAGGACCAGTTTTAGTTAGTGTGTACGTCTGACACCGCTGATCTAGAACCAGTTTTAGTTAGTGTGTACGTCTGACACCGCTGATCTAGGACCAGTTTTAGTTAGTGTGTACGTCTGACACCGCTGATCTAGGACCAGTTTTAGTTAGTGTGTACGTCTGACACCGCTGATCTAGGACCAGTTTTAGTTAGTGTGTACGTCTGACACCACTGATCTAGGACCAGTTTTCCCTGCCCCAGTCCTACCAGAGAGGAAACTGACCTAATAATATAATAAGATGCCATTTAGCAGACGCTTTTATCCAAAGCGACTTACAGTCACGTGTGCAGAATTTTTTTTACGTATGGGTGGTCCCGGGGATCGAACCCACTACCCTGGCGTTACAAGCGCCATGCTCTACCCATTGAGCTACAGAGGACCTAATATCCAATGTTTTGTCAATAAGATCAACACTCAGAACTTGTGCTTTTCAATTGAACTAACTAGGATGGGCCTATGTCTAACGCGTGTCAATGCAGTGCATGGAGAATTGAATGAATAACGTTGTTTTCCCCTGGAGAAATGCTCTGCTACAAGAACATAGGCCTGCCACTGCATGAGTCACATTGGTTATAACTCTTATCTAAAGTATTTATATTGGTTACCTTTATGATATTCTCAAAGATTGTGTCCCGGAAGTCCAGCAGGGCTTTCTTATCGAACTCTTTTCCATTAATAATCCTCATCTGTTTGAGGAAGGTCGACTTGCCGCTCTCTCCTGCACCGAGGAGAAGGATCTTCACTAGCCGCCTCACAGCACGCCTCTCTCGGGAAAGCATGGCGTCAATCTCCCGGCTCCTCCGACGAGCCTCTCGCTCCTGGACCGCGTCCCTTTCCCGGATCCTGTCCTTGCTGCCGCCCGCATCTCGGGTGGCCTCGGCCGGCAGCAGACAGCGGCTCAGGCTCCGCACCACTCCCGACATGGTCCGTTTTTAACCAACCAACCCACCAAACTTCAGCAGAACCTTTTCATAATACGAGAAGAATCCAGCCTACACTCCCATTCAATAGGCTACGGTTCGATTATAACGTTTTAGTAGTAGCAGGGTTATCGAATCGAAATAACAACCCAGATTGTCTCATCCGCTCTGAGTAAAAAAGTGAGAAATTCGGCTATTTCGTTATACAAATCCTTGACATACGAGATAATCCACTCCGCTTTAATACATTTATATTAGACTAAAAGTTTAAGAGGTAGGATTATCTAAATCTAAATAAGATTTTGTCGTCCATTAATAGAGATGTATCCTCTTTATTTATCCGTTATGCGAACCGGCCCGCATTGTTGCGCGAGCTGGAGATACTCCCGTGTCCATTTTGGTTAAGAGTTGGATGTCTTCTCTTCTCAAATAAAGAACCAGCGAAGTGGACAGGAAAAAAAAAACAAAGAGACAAAAGTCGAGACAAAAGTCGTCCAACAAGCGTTATAAACTAATTATAAACGATATCACCGTCCGTGTATCTAGACTAAAGTTCAGCCTACCTAACAAACAAACTTCAGTAAAATAAAAGCAAATTTTGCCTCGATGTAGATTAGGAGGATCCCCTGGGATTTGTGAACTTGAGAACACTGACAAAGGCGAGAGAGAGAGAGAGAGCAAGGGAGTCTGGCCCAATGTTTTATATATACACTAGATGACTAACAGGGGGTGCTGTTTCGAAGCCACTGCGATATATAAATGCATTTGGCCCGGTAGTGGCCCGGTAGTGGCCCATACGGGCTCCCGAGTGGCGCAGCGGTCTAAGGCACTGCATCTCAGTGCTTGAGGCGTCACTACAGACCCCCTGGTTCGATTCCAGGCTGTATCACAACCGGCCGTGATTGGGAGTCCCATAGGGCGGCGCACAATTGGCCCAGCGTCGTCCGGGTTTGGCCGGTGTAGGCCGTCATTGTAAATAAGAATTTGTTCTTAACTGACTTGCCTAGTTAAATAAAGGTCTAATAAAAAATAAATACAGAGTTGGGCTGTTCCCTGTCCGCTGCATACCGTTTTGGTCTAGTCTTGGACTGCTGCAGCGCTACTCCGGCGGTTGCTAGGGGGCGACTCAACACCACTCTATCACTATGGGAGGCGCCTGGCCCTACACCGACTCACCCCTATAGATTAGATTAGCTACTGGGATGATCAGAACTTTATAGTTTGGGAGAAAACACAGATGGCATGACAAACTGTTAGATCCATTAGGAAATACATTTAACCAAGAAAGAACACTGGAAATCCAATATGGATGGTGTTAAGAGATAGATGGGAGGTGTTGAATGGAGTTGAAGGATGGGACTAATAACAACTAACAACAACTAATAACAACAAGAGAACTAATGTAAAGCATTGTGTGTCCATAAAAAGTATATAGGTTATAGGTTGAGAGCTTTTGTGAAAGAGCACAGTTAGAAAGATATGGCATATAGAAGCAAACCGGATGGACATCATGAAAACGATCAGAGAGGTTGAGGGTAGAGGAAGTTCAGGAGTAAAAACAAACAAAATATAATTATTGTAAAATTATCTGTGTCCATAAACTGTATATAGTATGTATAAGCTGGAAGGTGAGGCCTAAGCATTGTTGTTCACTTGTTTACTCCAATTAGGGAAGGGGTTGTGGGGTTGGAAAGTAATAAAGGGAAATATATTTTTAAAAAGGATATGTATATACAGTGGGGAGAACAAGTATTTGATACAAAAATACTTATGTCATGCAATAAATTGCAAATTAATTACTTAAAAATCATACAATGTGATTTTCTGGATTTTTGTTTTAGATTCCGTCTCTCACAGTTGAAGTGTACCGATGATAAAAATTACAGACCTCTACATGCTTTGTAAGTAGGAAAACCTGCAAAATCGGCAGTGTATCAAATACTTGTTCTCCCCACTGTATATGTACAGTTGAAGTCAGAAGTTTACATACACTTAGGTTGGAGTCATTAAAACTCGTTTTTCAACCACTCCACAAATTTCTTGTTAACAAACTATAGTTTTGGCAAGTTGGTTAGGACATCTACTTTGTGCATGACACAAGTAATTTTTCCAACAATTGTTTACAGACAGAGTATTTCACTTATAATTCACTGCATCACAATTCCAGTGGGTCAGAAGTTTACATAAACTAAATTGACTGTGCCTTTAAACCGCTTGCAAAATTTCAGAAAATTATGTCATGGATTTAGAAGCTTCTGATTGGCTAATTGACATAATTTGTGTCAATTGGAGGTGTACCTGTGGATGTATTTTAAGCCCTACCTTCAAACTCAGTGCCTCTTTGCTTGACATCATGGGAAAATCAAAAGAAATCAGCCAAGACCTCAGAAAAACAATTGTAGACCTCCACAAGTCTGGTTCATCCTTGGGAGCAATTTCTAAACGCCTGAAGGTACCACGTTCATCTGTACAAACAATAGTACGCAAGTATAAACACCATGGGACCACGCAGCCATCATCCCGCTCAGGAAAGAGATGCGTTCTGTCTCCTAGAGATGAACATACTTTGGTGCGAAAAGTGCAAATCAATCCCAGAACAACAGCAAAGGACCTTGTGAAGATGCTGGAGGAAACAGGTACAAAAGTATCTATATCCACAGTAAAACGAGTCCTATATCCACATAACCTGAAAGGCCACTCAGCAAGGAAGAAGCCACTGCTCCAAAACCACCATAAAAAAGCCAGACTAAGGTTTGCAACTGCACATGGGGACAAAGATCTTACTTTTTGGAGAAATGTCCTCTGGTCTGATGAAACAAAAATAGAACTGTTTGGCCATAATGACCATCGTTATGTTTGGAGGAAAAAGGGGGTGGCTTGCAAGCCGAAGAACACCATCCCAACCGTGAAGCATGGGGGTGGCAGCATCATGCTGTGGGGGTGCTTTGCTGCAGGAGGGACTGGTGCACTTCACAAAATAGATGGCATCATGAGGAAGGAAAATTATGTGGATATATTGAAGCAACATCTCAAAACATCAGTCAGGAAGTTAAAGCTTGGTCGCAAATGG
>NW_028156096.1:152500-181238 GCF_964263955.1 Coregonus lavaretus | reverse complement strand
ATGACCATCACTCTCATAAAACTTAAATGAAACATCACTCCTTATGTTTTTTCTCAGCCCAAAACGCTCAATCCCATTTCTACTGTCAAAACAGGTTTTGAAAAGGCTTCTTCCACATCTTTTGGTCCATGTCTGTTTTTCACTCAGTGAAGTGCTACTATCCCCTTGGACTACAGGTTATTGCCGTCATAAGATGTCCGTCTGTCTGTTGGCTGGACAGTTTCTACCGTTTAGGACCTTTGTGGGTAAAGGTAAAGGTGGGGTATAGCAGCAGCAGTTCCTCTGAAGTCCAGTATCTGCTGGAAGGACACCTGGTGGTACGAGAGGATGAGTGTGGCCAGCCAGCCTGTTGTGCCTCCCCCTCTCCCTCCCTCCCTCCATTTCTCTCTCTCCATCTGCAGGACTCTTAAGGCTCCTGTGCGGACTGTCTCGGCTCGTGCCCTCCCAAAGCTGGCTGTGGTGATTTAAGACACGGTGTGTATGTGTGGATTTGTTTGTGGCCTCTGCCCCACTTCACTGTCCATCCGCCTGCCCTTGGCTCCCCTCCTGGGCAGCGACCACCACCCCCCTCAGTATGTCTCTGAGTCTGAGTCGTTGAGTTCCTCATCCTTGTAGAAGCCTCCATCGTGGTCGCGGTGGCCGATGTTGTTGAAGCTGCAGTAGGAGCTGTGCTCGCTGCGCAGCACGGGCAGGCTGTCGAAGGTCACACTCTTGGAGGGGCTGGTGGTGTAGTGGTTAATGGCACTGAAGGACAGGCTGGGCGCCGGGTTGCAGGGGGACACGGGCATCATGGTGGCCAGGATCAGCGCCAGGCAGTCCGCCACGTCTTTGTTGGGGGCGCAGGCCAAGGCAGGCGTGTAACCTGAGGGGTTCAAACAGAACAGCAGAGGGTCACTTCAGGAGCATCACCGTTTACTATAACACTTTTGGTGAAAAACATGAAATAACAGCAGGCTAGGAGATACAAAGTTAAGACAATAACCAAGCAGTGGACTAGAGAGAAACATTTGTGGACACATTGAGAAGAGAAGTACAGAAGAAAACGGTGTTAGCGTTATGGATCTTACCATTCTCATCGACTGCTAGCACGCTAGCACCCTTCACTAGTAGCTCCTGAACCACCACCGTCAGACCATTTCTGGCTGCAACGTGTAACGGCCTGAGGAGAAAGTACCGTCAGATTAGCCAGCAGCAAATGAGGATACCTCCCAAATGCCAGACTATTCCCTATATAGTGCACTTCTTCTAATTCTTCTGGCCCAATTAATACAGCTGAACCATACGTACGTCTGTAAGGCTGCGTTAGTCGAGTTGATGAGGTTCCTGTCTGTAATCTTCTCCAATATCAACAAAGCACTGGTTTCATGCCCCTTTAAAAACCAGAGTCAAACATGTCAGACCAAAATTTCAACCAGAGAGAGCCAACTGTTCAGATGAACGTCATCTTCATGTGGGGATGCTCACCTTACTGCAGGCCAGATGAAGAGCAGTGTTCTTGACTGCATCCTGCAGGGTGAGCTCTGCTTTGGCACTGCTCACCAACAGCTCTGACACAGACAGAGAAACATAAAGAAACTCAATTAGGAAATGAAGCAACTTATTAAAATGTAAAACAGACATGTTGAACTTAAGCCGGCTGGGCGAGGCAAAGCGGAGGAGAGGGGGCTGCGTACCGACAGCGTTGGTTTGTCCGTTCTCAGCAGCCATCATGAGGGAGGTCTTCCCGGAGGCATCGGGGGAGTTGACCTGGGCGTTGTGGCCTAGCAGCAGCTGAAGACACTCCACGTGGTCCGTGAAAGCCGCCGCATGCAGGGGGGTCCTGGAGAGAGAGGAAACTTATTTCACCGATATCATGTAGGACTGTTATAAACAAGTTTGTTCAATTAACCCTGTTTATACCATAGAAATATAAAATCACTAATAGATGTATTAAAAGTAATCTACAATCCCTCATCCAACCCCAGAGGTCATTTTATTCCCAAGACAACATTATTCTCCAGAAGAAAAGGACTTTGTCATGTGCTGTAGTTACCGGTTCTTGGTGTCAGTGGCGTTGACAATGGCCGGCCCCAGAGTGTCAATCAGCATCTCTGCAGCCCCCTCGTTGTCATTGATCACAGCACAGTGGAGGGGGCTGAACGAGTTGCCCTCGGTGACATATGCTATGACAAAGTCCTGTTTCAGTGTAAGGTCCTCCACTGAGAGTCATAACCCCTAATTCTGTTGTAGTCTTGTTCATTCCCCCACATGGCTCCGTCCACACCAATCGAATGCTTTTCAAGCCACAAGAGGGAGTGAATGAGTGTACACTTCATGGAGGAGAGAACAGAGCTACAGTCCAGTTAGTCAGTACGTACCGTTGTATGTAGGGGTGTAACGATCCATCTACTACATCGATGTATCGATTTATATTCCTATGATCCAACTACATCGATCTGTGCTCGGTGAGTTGGCCTTTTGGACAACATATATCACTCTAACATCGTTTTAAAATGTAATAAATCGATTGTATCGATACTAGGAAATAACCCATTGGATTTAAGCACGTCAGACTTTATATGGATGTTTTTTCTTAGCACTTTTAATGATAAAGGCTTTAAACATTACTCGATTCAGTCTGCCTATCCGTGACGTCATCGCCCCACGCCAGCAGCAGCGCAAAGGCGCAAAGACAACAAAACATAGCATGGCGGACGACAGAGGAGAAGCCGACGAGCGAGAAATTATCAAGCCACCATTGCGGTCCTTACAAGAAACAG
The DNA here is from genome assembly GCF_964263955.1 of Coregonus lavaretus. Lineage (NCBI taxonomy): Eukaryota > Metazoa > Chordata > Actinopteri > Salmoniformes > Salmonidae > Coregonus > Coregonus lavaretus. The sequence goes on along the minus strand of NW_028156096.1, from coordinate 178,479 downwards.
GAATCTAGGAAACTTCACCTGCACTGTCCAGTATCCAGGTATTTATTTCAGTCACACTGGTTGAATTTTTGGCTAAAAGGTTACTGAATCGATTTCAAGTCACTGAATCGTTTCGGATCGTATCGTTCTAAATGAACCAATATCGTCCTTGAATCGTATCGACAACCACGAATCGTGATACAAATCGAATCGTTACACCCCTAGTTGTATGGCCTGCCTAATTCAGGGACATGTTTACGGTGCTGAAGAGAGAAAATCAGAAAATATCTAGTGTTCCGTTAGTCCAGTACGTACCGTTGTAGCAGGCCCAGTGTAGTGGCGTGTAGCCCTGGTTGTCTGTGATGACGGGGAGGGTCTCCACTGACTGGGCGGCGTGTAGGAGTCCCCCCAGCACCCCGATGTGTCCGGATGCCGCCGCCAGGTGGACAGGGGTCCGCCCCTTACAGTCCCGAACCAGGAAGCTGGCGCTGTGCTGCAGCAGGGCCTCCACACACTCCTCATGACCCGTCAACGCCTGGGAGGAAGGGCAGGGAGACAAGAATGGATTTGAATAACTAATAATCAATGATATAATAATGAATCATCAATTATTACAAATGATGTCTGGAGGCAGGTCCCCCTACAGGGATGAATACACCACTACCCATGGACAACTACTTTTCTGAAGATAATATGTATATTTGAGCCTCCCCGTCTCTTTCTGTGTGTGAGCGTATACAGCCAGCTCTCCTCCTCACCCCTCTGTGTAGCGCTGTTCTGCCCCACTTGTCTTTGGCTTCTACGCTGGCTCCCTTGTTGAGCAGTGAGTACACACAGTCTGTGTGTCCGCTCAGCACTGACAGCATCAGAGGGGTTCTGATACACAAGACAACAAGGTCATATTACAAACTGGTAATAACCAGGCTGAGTCCCAAATGGCAACCTATTCCCTATATGGTACACTACTTTTGACCCGAGCCCATAGGGTTCTGGTTTAAAGTAGTGCACCAAGTAGGGCATAGGGTGCCATTTGGGACGTAGAACTAGTGTCAAAATCTCTTTATTTCAGGAATTGTATCCAAAACCCAATTGACTTACTGTCCATTCCCGTCTTGAACGTCCACTGGACTCTGGAGGTCAGCATTTCCAATCAGCAAACGCAAACACTCCGAATGACCGTTGGTAGCTAGAGGAGGATAAACAGAGAGGATATAAGAATGTGAGATGATTGACCGTTGGTAGCTAGAGGAGGCTAAACAGAGAGGATATGAGCTGATTGCTGGACGACTATTACCTTCACATGAACAGACAGATTTCTAGAACAGTGGTATTGGTAGATGACATCCTCATGATGTTAACACAGCAGATAATAAAACATTTTGGGGCTGAGGCCCTCGAAGCCTGTCACCTGCTAGCTGTGTACCTGGCTCTGGATAGAAGTCCCCCTGTGCACTGATCTAGGATCAGCTTACCCTCCCCAGATCCTCAGCAATAATGACAAAAAATGACCTTAGATCAGTGTGTAGTGGGCATTTTCACACTATGCTATATAATATCCCTAGAGTGGACATTGGCGTCCTAGCAACATGACCAAACAAATGTCCATCTTGGTAAGGAAAACTTTTGAATTACAGAATCTCTAGGTCTTACGTGATATCCTATGCGTACCTGCAGCGTGGATGGGGGTCCTCTTCAGGGTGAAGTCTTTAACCAGGATGGAGGCTCCCTGGTTGATGAGGACGTCAACACACTCCACATGGCCTTTAAAGGCAGCCAGGTCCAGAGGGGTGCGCCCCTGGCTGTTCCTCACGTCTAGATCCAGCAGAGACTGAACCAGGACCTCCATAGCATGGTGGTGGCCGTGGTACGCCTGAATGGAAACAAACACACAGTCTGAAGCAAAGTCCAGTGGTATGCCTGAACAGATATACACTCCTAATATAATCAATGTCCTATAGTAGACCAGTGGTATGCCTGAACAGATATACACTCCTAATATAATCAATGTCCTATAGTAGACCAGTGGTACGCCTGAACAGAAATACACTCCTAATATAATCAATGTCCTATAGTAGACCAGTGGTGCGCCTGAACAGATATACACTCTTAATATAATCAATGTCCTATAGTAGACCAGTGGTATGCCTGAACAGAAACAGTCCTAGACCCCTAAAGTAGACCAGTGTCTCTCAAATCGGGTGCCCATTTTTTCTCCCGCCCAGCATCAACATCGAAGGTCCCTGCCAAGCGTGAGATTTAGAAACACTCTACTTCTCCTCTGTTGGAGGTTGATTAACTCAAATGGCAAAATAAGGAAATCATCCTCATCATCACCGTGTCAAAATATGCATGTATTTTACACTAATCAGGAACAGATAGGAACATGGTGTGTGAGTGTCTGGACAATCAACTTTTCGTGGAAAAACAACACCATGCCTGCATCCCAGATAGCACCCTATTTCCCATGTAGTGCAGTACTTTTGATCTGGGCCCATAAGGCTCTGGTCAAAAGTAGTGCACTAAATAGGGAATAGGGTGCCATTTGTCATGTGGCGAGACCCCTACAGGAGCAGGTAGGCTTTACTCACAGCTAAGTGTAGGGGGCTGATGGGAGCTCTGACATCAGAGTCGTTCAGGATGTCTGTCCCTGAGGTTTCCATTAGCTGGGGAAAGACAAGGACGGGCCAGTTTAGACTTGTAACATATTTACTTTGAAGGTTAGTCTAGTAGCATGTTTCATGTTGTAAATCTCAGTGACCAGCCCCTGCAGACATACTGGGGTGTTGCATTCGTATCTTAAACAAGCTAGTGTGAGGAAAAGTAACCAACTGGTACTTACCACATCTAAAGGTGTTTCACTTGCAATCTGGAAAAAGAACATCAAGAGTGACGATGCGGCCACGACAAACATGCAACCACACCTTAAAACCTACTGAATATCAACGTCTGTCCCAAATGGCACCCTATTCCCTATATAGTGCATTACTTTTGACCAGAGCCCTATGGGCCCTACATTCATTTGGGACGCAGACAAAATGGTCTGTGAATGCAGGGCGTCTAGTCCCCTGTGGTTCTGACTCACCAGCTCCAGACAGAGGCGGTGTCCGTACGCAGACGCGTAATGGACTGCGTTGTAGCCCTGATTGTCCCTGATCCCTGGGTTAGCGTCGTTTCGCAGCAAATATTCCAGACACCTAGAGGTCAGAGGTCAAGAGTTCACTAATCATTATACCAACATCAAGACAGACAGATAAGCAAGCAGAGACACTTTCCCAAAGGAGACGTGGCCAAGCTTTCACACTGCAGATTTAACACTAGTATGTATTCAAACACGACCAACAACATACTCTAGACTACAGTGAAATGTGAAAGGTCATGGCACCACAACATACTCTCCAGACTACAGTGAAATGTGAAAGGTCATGGCACCACAACATACTCTCCAGACTACAGTGAAATGTGAAAGGTCATGGCACCACAACATACTCTCCAGACTACAGTGAAATGTGAAAGGTCATGGCACCACAACATACTCTCCAGACTACAGTGAAATGTGAAAGGTCATGGCACCACAACATACTCTCCAGACTACAGTGAAATGTGAAAGGTCATGGCACCACAACATACTCTCCAGACTACAGTGAAATGTGAAAGGTCATGGCACCACAACATACTCTCCAGACTACAGTGAAATGTGAAAGGTCATGGCACCACAACATACTCTCCAGACTACAGTGAAATGTGAAAGGTCATGGCACCACAACATACTCTCCAGACTACAGTGAAATGTGAAAGGTCATGGCACCACAACATACTCTCCAGACTACAGTGAAATGTGAAAGGTCATGGCACCACAACATACTCTAGACTACAGTGAAATGTGAAAGGTCATGGCACCACAACATACTCTCCAGACTACAGTGAAATGTGAAAGGTCATGGCACCACAACATACTCTCCAGACTACAATGAAATGTGAAAGGTCATGGCACCACAACACACACAACAGTAAGAGAGGTGTGAGACGTACTTTCCGTCTGTGTCGGAGGCAGCAGCGTAGTGGAGCGGGGTGCAACCCCTTTTATCCAGATCGTTCACACTGGCCCCAGACCCCACCAAGGCAAACAGACACTGGTAGTTACAATTGGCTGCCGCATAATGCAGAGGACTCCTAGAAGAACGCACAGAAACCATTCAACATCAACAACAGAAACAGCTTATTGGAGCTGTATAACATTTACATTTTACATTTACGTCATTTAGCAGACACTCTTATCCAGTGCGACTTACAGGAGCAATTAGGGTTAAGTGCCTTGCTGCAGTGCACATAGACACATTTTTCACCTAGTCAGCTAGGGGATTTGAACCAGCAACCTTTCGGTTACTGACCCAACGCTCTTAACCGCTAGGCTACCTGCCGCCCAATATTTCCCATAATAATTCCTATATGCCCCTATACTATATTCCCCATTATCATAAAGATCACATATGAAAGTTATTTGATGCCACAGACAGACCTTCCGAAGCTGTCCTTTCTGTTGAAGTCTGCCCCTGTGTTGAGCAGCAGATTCAGACAGTCCAGGTTCCTGGTAACAAGATATCAAGTTCAGAAAGGCTCTCGTACATCTGAGCTATCAGGTGGATGGTAACAAGATATCAAGTTCAGAAAGGCTCTCGTACATCTGAGCTATCAGGTGGATGGTAACAAGATATCAAGTTCAGAAAGGCTCTCGTACATCTGAGCTATCAGGTGGATGGTAACAAGATATCAAGTTCAGAAAGGCTCTCGTTCATCTGAGCTATCAGGTGGATGGTAACAAGATATCAAGTTCAGAAAGGCTCTCGTACATCTGAGCTATCAGGTGGATGGTAACAAGATATCAAGTTCAGAAAGGCTCTCGTTCATCTGAGCTATCAGGTGGATGGTAACAAGATATCAAGTTCAGAAAGGCCCTTTCACATCTGAGCTATCAGGTGGATGGTAACAATGAGAACCTGAAAGAAAAGAGAAACCCGTACACTGCTCTTGCTAGTATCACTGTTTTTATAATGCTAATAAAAGCTATAATAAAAAGTGATACTAGCAAGAGCAGTTTGCAGGTTTCTCTTCTCTTTCAAGAAGATATAAAGACAATTTAGACCAGAGCGCAAGTCAATACCACCATGGCATGGAACCACATTATACAGAAATGATACCGCACTAATGATCTAAACGATTTTTTTATACTGCTAAACAATGTGAAATGTAAGAGTGTGAATATGTGTTTGTTCTTTCTGGTGGCTTTCCAGTTCATGAACTAAATATTCCATGGTGTAAAGCCTGGACCAGTCCACTCACCCAACAGCTGCTGCAGCATGTAAACAGGTCCTTCCAAAGTCGTCAGGGGTGTCTATATCAAAGCCTGATAAGAGGAGCTTCCGACAGCAGTCAGAGAACCCACTGAGAGCAGCCAGGTGGAGGCGGAACATCCCATGGACGCCTCGCCTGCAACACATTTTTACATTTTAGACTTTAAGCAGACACTCTTATCCAGAGTGACTTACAGTTGATTCAGCTAAGATTGGAAACAACACCACATCACAGTCCTCATTAAACCCCACAGCAGATCAACACATCAGCATGCTGCAATGCCCTGTCTATCAACCCCCCACACACCACAATGTGTTGAGCATAGTCTCCAAGCGGCAATTCGGTCAATGACAGAATTGCAGATGCATGTTGCATTATTGCTGGAAACTGTGTGTGTGTGTGTTCTCACTTGGCTGTGTCAGCTCCGTTCGTGATGAGTGTATTGATGAGTAACTCGTGGCCGTAGCGAGCAGAGATGTGCAGGGGTGTGTTTCCATTATTTTCTTCACAGTCGATCTCAGCACCTACAGAACACACACACACACAGACACACACACACAGACACACACACACAGACACACACACACAGACACACACACACACACACACACACACACAGACACACACACACGTCAACCACTTGACCCTAGAGGCCTCATGAAGCTTCATGTTCAACCACATTGCAAGTAACATTGCTCTGTGCCAGTGAATCATGGTTTGAAGACTAAAGACAATGCTGAAGAGCCTACTGGTTCATATATATTCAGTTGAGAGCATTCACAGCGACTCACCATTCTGGATGATGGCTTGAGATCTGGAGAAGCGTCCGTGGATGGCCGTCATGTGGAGGGGGGTCTTTCCATCTTTACTCTGCAGATAGAAAGACAAAGATGGTTCACACGGCAGTCTGTGCTGCTGACCACAGGCAAAATCAAACACGTATTGGAGGAGCGCTTGATTGCATTTAGTTTGCATTGTTAGGCCTATTCCATTGGTATTTGAATGTAGACCAAGGCCAAATACTAAGCCATGTGCTGCGTCAGTGTGTGCGTCGCAAATGGCACCCTATTCTCTTCATAGTGAACTACTTTTTGAACCAAAGTAGTGTACTTATAAAGGGAACAGGGTGCCATTTGGGACACAGGCAGTGCCACCACGGCTCCTTGCTCTATGGGTCCCTGGTCAAAAGTAGTGCACTACATAGGGAATAGGGTGTTATTTAGTTCAGACACAGTGTTGGTCATCCGGTCTCCTCACCTTGATGTTGACGAGGGCCCCGTTGCCCACCAGCAGCTCCAGGCAGAGCGCCCCATGGCACGAGGCGGCCGTGAAGTGGAGTGGGGCGAAACCCTTCTCGTTCACCTGGTTCACGTTGGCGCCACACTCGATCAGCTCATTCACCACCACGTCCTGCCCGTTGTAGCATGCCACGTGGAGGGGGGTGTTACCGTACCCATTGGGCTCATTTATCTGGAGGGAGCAAGGGAGGGAAAAGAGTGGAGAGAGAGAGGGGGGGGGGGGGGGGAACAAAACAATACATTCCTGATCAGGTCACTTGGTTCTGAAAACCCCCTGGCCCAAAACACTGGCTCCAACCTCCATCTCTTCATTACTTGGTTATGAAAACCCCCTGGTCCAACCTCTCTCTCTTCATTACTTGGTTCTGAAAACCCCCTGGTCCAACCTCTCTCTCTTCATTACTTGGTTATGAAAACCCCCTGGTCCAACCTCTCTCTCTTCATTACTTGGTTCTGAAAACCCCCTGGTCCAACCTCTCTCTCTTCATTACTTGGTTCTGAAAACCCCCTGGTCCAACCTCTCTCTCTTCATTACTTGGTTATGAAAACCCCCTGGTCCAACCTCTCTCTCTTCATTACTTGGTTCTGAAAACCCCCTGGTCCAACCTCTCTCTCTTCATTACTTGGTTATGAAAACCCCCTGGTCCAACCTCTCTCTCTTCATTACTTGGTTCTGAAAACCCCCTGGTCCAAAACACTGGCTCCAACCTCCATCTCTTCATTACTTGAAAGGAAATCATTCGCCAACCCACTAGAGCTCTGTATTTTCATTGAGTTGTAATTGAACAGTGACTACACATTTGAATGCGTGTTGACTCACATCCACTCCAAGGTCCAGGAGGTACTTGACCACACTGATCATTCCACTGGAGGCTGCAGAGTGGAGAGGGGTGTAGGCCTTCTTGTCTTTACAGGACACCTCTGATCCATGAGAGGCCAGCAGTTTCACCACCTCAATGTGCCCTATGGTAGGTAGAGAGAGCGAGAGGGAGAGAGAGATTAGTTTACAGTGGTACACAGCACCATAAGCAACACCTAAATCATGTTAGTACAACTGAAAACATCTAATCAACCTACTTAGTACATGATTCTGACATAATAACACACTAGACGTGGCTCATACAGCTGAGCTGTGAGACTAACACACAGTCCATTCATTCATTCATTCATTGGTATAAAGGACATTAGTCAGAATGTAAATGATGTGGTAAACTCATCACCCATGTAAGCAGCCCAGTGGATTGCTCGGCGATCCTTCTTGTCAAAGGCATTAATGTTGGCTCCTCTGGAGAGAAGCAGCCTCACCATCTAACAGGGAGAGGAGAGAGAAACAAAACACAGGTTGAGGAAAACTAAACAGCAAAATCCGCTAAATCTGGCTTCAAAGCCTTCCCTTTAAAATTATATATTTTGTATTCACAATGAATGAAAGATAACATGTAAAGACATGGTACATTTCTCCCCTTTTAGTCCCCCTTTGACCTCCCCCTCCCCCCAGAATGCCTCCAAACACATTTAAAAAGAAAGGGAAAGTAATTGACTTACATGTCAGAAAACAAAACAAAAGTATACAACAACGTTACTTCAAGCAAAAATGTAATAGCCTAACAATTTCAGGTGATTAAGTGATTTTATAGGCCTATATAGCAGTAATCTCAAGGTGGGGCCAAGAGTACTAATCTGGAGGAAGTGTTTGGAGCTGTTCAAAATAGGATATCATCGGGTCCCAGGAGGAATAAAATGAGTTGGTTGACCCTCGAATGGTAACTTCATTTTTTCTCATTTTAGGAACAGCTTCAGATCTTCGAGCCAAAGAGAGGCTAAGGGAGGATTGATAGATTTCCAATCCAATAAAATCCTTCTGCGGGCTAACAGGGAGGCAAAGGCAATGGCATCTAGCTGTCTATTGGTCAGAGAAGGATTGTTGTTTGGTACTCCAAAAATAGCAATTTCTGCACTAGGCTGCAACTTTATATCAAATGCTTCAGAAAGGGTTTTAAATAGTGGACAAATAATCTGCCAGACGGGGACAGGACCAGAACATGTGGGTCAAGTCCACCAAGGAGCTTTTACACCTGTCACATGTACCATCAATATTTGGGTAGAATTTGGACAATCTGGCCTTACTGAAATGGATACGGTAAAGTACCTTAAACTGTATAAGGCTGAGCCGGGCACAAGAGGAGCTTCCATTTACCCTCAGTAAGGCATTTCACACTCAGATCGGATTTTATTCAAAGCCTCCTCTGAACAAACTCAAGCATACAACTAGGGCTGTGATGGTCATGGAACTTCAGGTGTCGGTGATTGGCGTGTCTTATGTACGTGGTCATCGACAAAACTGACAGCTGACAGGGGGGCGGGACGGACATTAGCAAAGGAAAACATTAGCGCGTTTAGGCCAGTCTTGCTCTCAAGTTTGGGGAAGCTAATTTTCTCCATGAAAAATATCAAGCATTCCATGCATCATCACATTTGCAAACTTATTAAAAAAAAAAAAAAAAATTCACCTTTATTTAACCAGGTAAGCCAGTTGAGAACAAGTTCTCATTTACAACTGCGACCTGGCCAAGATAAAGCAAAGCAGTGCGATAAAAACAACACAGAGTTACATTTGGGGTAAAAAAACATAAAGTCAAAAATACAACAGAAAATATATATACAGTGTGTGCAAATGTAGCAAGTTATGGAGGTAAGGCAATAAATAGGCTATAGTGCAAAATAATTACAATAGTATTAACACTGGAATGCTAGATGTGCAAGAGATTATGTGCAAATAGAGATACCGGGGTGCAAAAGAGCAAAATAAATAACAATATAGGGATGAGGTAGTTGGGTGGCCTAATTTCAGATGGGCTGTGTACAGGTGCAGTGATCGGTAAGGTGCTCTGACAACTGATGCTTAAAGTTAGTGAGGGAGATAAGAGTCTCCAGCTTCAGAGATTTTTGCAATTCGTTCCAGTCATTGGCAGCAGAGAACTGGAAGGAATGGCGGCCAAAGGAGGTGTTGGCTTTGGGAATGACCAGTGAGATATACCTGCTGGAGCGCAGACTACGGGTGGGTGCTGCTATGGTGACCAATGAGCTAAGATAAGGCGGGGATTTGCCTAGCAGTGATTTATAGATGGCCTGGAGCCAGTGGGTTTGACGACGAACATGTAGTGAGGACCAGCCAACAAGAGCGTACAGGTCACAGTGGTGGGTAGTGTATGGGGCTTTGGATACAAAACGGATGGCACTGTGATAGACTACATCCAGTTTGCTGAGTAGAGTGTTGGAGGCTATTTTGTAAATGACATCGCCGAAGTCAAGGATCGGTAGGATAGTCAGTTTTACGAGGGCATGTTTGGCAGCATGAGTGAAGGAGGCTTTGTTTGCGAAATAGGAAGCCGATTCTAGATTTAACTTTGGATTGGAGATTCTTTATGTGAGTCTGGAAGGAGAGTTTACAGTCTAACCAGACACCTAGGTATTTGTAGTTGTCCACATACTCTAGGTCAGACCCGTCGAGAGTGGTGATTCTAGTCGGGAGGGCGGGTGCCAGCAGCGTTCGATTGAAAAGCATACATTTAGTTTTACTAGTGTTTAAGAGCAGTTGGAGGCTACTGAAGGAGTGTTGTATGGCATTGAAGCTCGTTTGGAGGTTTGTTAACACAGTGTCCAATGAAGGGCCAGATGTATACAAAATGGTGTCGTCTGCGTAGAGGTGGATCTGAGAGTCACCAGCAGCAAGAGCGACATCATTGATATACACGGAGAAAAGTGTCGGCCCAAGAATTGAACCCTGTGGCACCCCCATAGAGACTGCCATAGGTCCAGACAACAGGCCCTCCGATTTGACACACTGAACTCTATCTGAGAAGTAGTTGGTGAACCAGGCGAGGCAGTCATTTGAGAAACCAAGGCTATTTAGTCTGCCAATAAGAATGCGGTGGTTGACAGAGTCGAAAGCCTTGGCCAGGTCGATGAAGACGGCTGCACAGTACTGTCTATTATCAATCGCGGTTATAATATCGTTATCCTATGTTGATTTATGACAAGTTCATTGACTAGGGCCCTATAAAATAAGCGTTGCGGACCGAATCACGGAATCCAGACATTAAACCGAAATTCAACAATATTCAAACATTTATTGAACTTAGTAAGAAATCAACTAAATCTATTCAACTTGTTAGAAAACACATTCATTTGCCCAAGTCAATCATAAGACATGAACAATTTATTTTATTTTATTTAACAAAATGCATCAGTGATTCGTATTTCCATGAACTTTCTGAAACGGCACAGGAATGCCCCTGTCTGTGTGCATGTGTGCGGTGCGCGCGTATGTCTACACTTTGTGTAGCCGTTAGCGATGATGCTAATGATAACCTTCTTCTGGTAGGGAAGGAATGGCTTTCCCCAAAACCTTCGCAAGTAAATGTTAACTACAAAGTAGCCTATGCCTGCCTGGCAGAATTATACCGTGATCATTTGCATCACTCCAGTGGCCATTTGTTCTACAGCAACACCGCTTAACCAAACAAAGGTCTCTTCCTGGTGCACGCTTGCATTTAAGGGTAACTACACCCCAAAATCTAAATGTCTTACATTTTTCCCAGACCTCACAAATGGTCACCTGATAGGGTTTAAACATTGTTGTGGACATAGAACATCCAATTGTGCTGTTTTGCTATTAAAAAGGTGTACTTTTGAGATCGAAAACCTGCCAAAACAGGGACAAACGGTCAACGGGGAAATCTAAACGGAGAAAAGGGAACTTGGGAATTAACGGAATCAGGCAAAACATTGAAGGGATTTTATAGTGCCCTAATGGACTACAGACATTGACTGTCTCCTAGACTAAAAACTAAGATTGCATGTACTGCCTATATTTTGAGGGAAACGCACTGTCCATTATTTGATTTGATCAGGGCAGGGCAGGGCAGCACACAAACTGCATTTAGTCCAATAACAATCCATGATATTATTAGGGTGATAAATAAAAGGCAGTTGCTCCATGACACAAGAGCACGCTCTACTGGGACAAAAAGCTTACAGCACCTGGTATTCCCAGGCGGTCTCCCATCCAAGTACTAACCAGGCCCAACCCTGCTTAGCTTCCGAGATCGGGCGTATTCAGGCTGGTATGGCCGTAAGCGAGGGAACAACTCTTGGTACACTATATAAAGTAAATTTGTCACTCACTCTGAAAGGGACACAGAAACTTATCCACTTTGTGACACAAACTGAAGAAGCTCAACCCTTGCTTACATTTCCTATATATATATACACAGGTAAAAGTCAGTAAATTAGAATATTTTGAAAAACTTGATTTATTTCAGTAATTGCATTCAAAAGGTGTAACTTGTACATTATATTTATTCATTGCACACAGACTGATGCATTCAAATGTTTATTTCATTTAATTTTGATGATTTGAAGTGGCAACAAATGAAAATCCAAAATTCTGTGTGTCACAAAATTAGAATATTACTTAAGGCTAATACAAAAAAGGGATTTTTTAGAAATGTTGGCCAACTGAAAAGTATGAAAATGAAAAATATGAGCATGTACAATACTCAATACTTGGTTGGAGCTCCTTTTGCCTCAATTACTGCATTAATGCGGCGTGGCATGGAGTCGATGAGTTTCTGGCACTGCTCAGGTGTTATGAGAGCCCAGGTTGCTCTGATAGTGGCCTTCAACTCTTCTGCGTTGTTGGGTCTGGCATTCTGCATCTTCCTTTTCACAATACCCCACAGATTTTCTATGGGGCTAAGGTCAGGGGAGTTGGCTGGCCAATTTAGAACAGAAATACCATGGTCCGTAAACCAGGCACGGGTAGATTTTGCGCTGTGTGCAGGCGCCAAGTCCTGTTGGAACCTGAAATCTCCATCTCCATAGAGCAGGTCAGCAGCAGGAAGCATGAAGTGCTCTAAAACTTGCTGGTAGACGGCTGCGTTGACCCTTGATCTCAGGAAACAGAGTGGACCGACACCAGCAGATGACATGGCACCCCAAACCATCACTGATGGTGGAAACTTTACACTAGACTTCAGGCAACGTGGATCCTGTGCCTCTCCTGTCTTCCTCCAGACTCTGGGACCTCGATTTCCAAAGGAAATGCAAAATTTGCTTTCGTCAGAAAACATGACTTTAGACCACTCAGCAGCAGTCCAGCTCTTTTTTTCCTTAGCCCAGGTGAGACGCTTTTCGCGCTGTTTCTTGGTCAACAGTGGCTTGACACGAGGTATGCGGCAGTTGAAACCCATGTCTTTCAAGCGTCTCTTGGTGGTGGATCTTGAAGCCCTGACTCCAGCAGCTGTCCACTCCTTGTGAATCTCCCCCACATTTTTGAATGGGTTTTTTTTCACAATCTTGACTAGGGCGCGGTGATCCCTATCGCTTGTACACTTTTTCTGACCACAGTTTTTCCTTCCCTTTGCCTCTCTATTAATGTGTTTGGACACAGAGCTCTGAGAACAGCCAGCCTCTTCTGCAATAACCTTTTGTGTCTTTCCCTCCTTGTGCAATGTGTCGATGGTCGCCTTTTGGACAGCTGTCAAATCTGAAGTCTTCCCCATGTTTGTGTAGGCTTCAGAACTGGACTGAGAGACCATTTAAAGCCCTTTGCAGGTGTTTTGAGTTAATCAGCTGATTATTTTGTGGCACCAGGTGTCTTCAAAATGTAACCCTTACACAATATTCTAATTTTGTGACACACGGAATTTTGGATTTTCATTTGTTGCCACTTCAAATCATCAAAATTAAATGAAATAAACATTTGAATGCATCAGTCTGTGTGCAATGAATAAATATAATGTACAAGTTACACCTTTTGAATGCAATTACTGAAATAAATCAAGTTTTTCAAAATATTATAATTTACTGACTTTTACCTGTATATATATATATGAGTCTTGTGGGGGGGGGGGGGGGGGAAGAGGGCCTATCCTATGTTGATTTATGACAAGTTCATTGACTAGGAATCCTCATCTCATTCCCAGACCCAGTGTAACCCCTCTTCTCTAGGTAGACTTCCATTAACTCCTCCCACTCCAGGACAGAGTACTTATCTGAGCCATCACCCCTAAAAAGAGGTGGAGCACTAACATCTGACTTCACAACCAGATTCAGCTTGGACGCATCAATAAAGGTTGACCCACACTGCTCAGGCAGGGGAAACTGCTGGGGTTGGTGAGGGGGACGGGCAGGAGAAAGACTTGAAACCCCAGGCTGCAGTAAACTCGCTCTGATAGATTCTCCTATCTCTGAACCAATCTGCTTAATAAGGTCACTAAGCTGACTCGGAGGCGTCCCATTATCACCGAGTACTGTGGATGATGGTACATCAAAAGACAGAGGTGGGATACCCTGGTCAGGTGGAACAAACAGCCTACCCCTCCCAGTGCTTGCAAACTCAGGACTAGCAAACGCTCTACTCCCAGGAGCTGACTGTACAATTGGTGTAAATGGAAGGACACCCCTCCCTCTACCCACACTAAAATCCCCAGCATAACACGGGTGCATTTAGTGCATTCAAATACCCCCCCCCAAAAAATGCAATAAACAAATTCATCCAAAACATACAAATAAGCACGAATACCTGTATCTAATGAATATGCTACATTCACTTTCACTGTTTACAGTATATATTCACTTACAGTAAGCCATCAACAAATTCACATGCGCAGGTCGTGCACCTCATCCACATGCACAGCTCCGGCGGTCGGCTTGAGCTGACCAGTCGGCAGGTCACGTAATTAGGACACTGCCACAACTGGAATTCTGATGGTTGGATAATTTTTATTCGACCTGCACACAAAGAGACAACACACAATATGTTAGCTCTTGGTGCAGCCACAGCTCTCGGGCACCTTGCTAGTTGAAGGTCAGGCAAAAGAGAACAGGTGCTGCATGCACACATTCAGTGCCTAACAACACACTATACAATACAAGTAAAATGATATACAACATAATTCTGACAAAATAAATGACATACCTGTACACGAAGAGACAACACACAATAGTTTAGCCCTTGGTGCAGCCACAGCTCTCGGGCACCTGCGTGAGCACATAGAAACTCACTCAAACACTGCCCCAAATACTCCCGAGTTACAATAGGTACCCTAATTAGCGAGCTCGGTGAAAGTTGTTAACATACATCTTTATATTGTCCACATTGTAACAAAACCTGTAGTTGCGTAACAGCACTTTGTGTAACTTTACCACAGTTTTATATCGACAAATTACGGCGCCAAGGACAACATACCTTGCTAGTTGAAGGTCAGGCAAAAGAGAACAATAAGAGGGTACATAAATACAGATAACCCGCGATGGACCAAACCAAAATATACACAACTTTTACAATTAGGTGTATTAACAATATAGATACATAAAAATGTTTGTACACCAAAAAATAACATTAGCTATGGAGCTGTAATTAAATAAAGAAACCACATTGAATTACTATTATTATTAACTTTTTAACATCCCCTCTTGACCTGGCCTACTTGAACTGTCCTTGTGTGCAGCAATTTGGTGCATAATCTAGGGGAACAACATCACACTACTACACATATAATTCAAGTCATACCTTTATTGTCATTCATGCTCTTATTTTTAACCGAGTAGTTTTGCAAAAGTGTAACCTGCGTCAATTCTAGGAAATATTGGAATAACGTGCTTAAGAGGACACCTGACACGCACAACAGGATAACACAACAACCAGATTTTCAATTGACAATCATTGATTTAAATGGACGTGGTCAATAGATTTGTATAGGCATATATACTAATTTAATTTAACTTGTAAGCCAAGGTTGGATTAGTAGGTCTATGCAACTTGCACCTGGATAACCGCGTCATGAATCGGAACGGGCTCCAACGTCCTCATATACACATTATGACAAAAAAAAGATCTTAATCTTTCACGAAATAAAGATATAGAAGAAAACAGGTTATAGAAACTCAATTTCTCCATGGCAATAGAATGTAAACATGTATGTTGCGCCAAACATAACCAAATATCGCCTACAACTCAATTCTCAGCGCAGCAAATTGGACGATTCCACAGGCATTGATCATTCGCGACTTTAAGTAATTCCTGTTATCTCTAGAGCATCCCGTATATTTATAGCGCTGCATTTCGTCCCCCTCTGACCATGGATAGGGTTGGGAGCATTCCTGAGTTCACTTATGGTCCCACTAAGGTAATTTTAGGAGATATTCCTTTTGGCATACTGTAAATGCCTGTGCATAATGTACCTAATAAAGCATACTTATTTTAATTATCTTCAAAGGAATTCTGTAGAAGCAGCCTTTATTTTCAGACTCTGCAGGCCTGCTGGGAGGAAGCATATTACAATAAACAGGTAAGATTCATCCCACAAAAACAGTAACCACAGAAAGAAAGAGATAGATTTAATCCCAAAACAAGAGTTTTATTTCAAGACAGTTTAGAGAAGATGGTCATAAGAGTTCTTAATATCACTTGCAAATTGTGAGACATGAGCAGTTGTGAAATGTTACGAGAGGCCCTTCTGAAAGCACATTATATGGTCTTTAGTGGCACGGTCTCACACCTTACCTCATCTTGCAGAAGAAGCTCATGGTCCACTATCTGCTGCTCCAGAGTCGAGGCCAGGTCTCGCCCCATGTCACCATGGAGCACATGAGCGACTGGCTGGTGTCTCAGGGCAAAAAATCCCTTAGTGAGAGGTGAGTACCACGTCAGCTCTCACCTTCACTGCCATTCTCTGTCACCAGCAGCACTCCAGGAGGTGTGGGTAAAATAAACAACAGATAAATAGGAAGCCAGGAAAGTTGAAATGCTTTGTGTTTTATTTGAAGGGTGTGGAAGGAAACCCTGGAGGAGGGGAACGAACTCGCTCGGCTGGTAAGAGAATGAGAGTTAGAGACTTAGACTATCAGTCAGTGAGCTCTTTTCTAGCCTTTCAACAACTAGTTAGTACAGCAGAATATATCTGTTGTGAAATTACACTAATGGGACTTCCTGTTTCCTACGGCAGACCTGGGAAGTAAACACCTGCCTAAAAATGATTGACATGGAGCACAAGGCTGTCTGCAAGCTCCGCCGCTCTATGCACCCCACCTCTCCAGCTGGCGCTGACATGTGAGTTCCATGTACTGCCCCGCATACGGCTTGCTCCATTCATCTACACATCTGGAGCTATGCAGAAAAAAACTAGGGCAGTGTTCTCTGTGTGAACATTGCACATTGTTTAGCTTTCTCTGCTGCTTTTTGTTGATTTCAGCGACCCCAAGGTCCACATCATCATGGAGAGAGCTGTGAGGAGCATTCAGGACAAGCTGTCCAATAAGCCCTGTAGCAACCTGCTCAGCCCATCCCAGGTGGTGGTGGAGCTGGTGCCCAGGATCCTCCTGGCCCTGTGGCTTCAGCCAGAGGAAGGCCATTCAGATCACCCCATCCTCCTAAGCGGGATGGCTGTGAGTATGGTGGTGGCCGTAGGGGAGAAGCTCTCCAGCATGTTGAAGGCCTCTTCTCCTCACACCCCTTTCTCCCGGGCTGCTACTTTTGACTCTGTGAGGTCGATCCTTGGGAGAATCAGCCAGTCCTTCTCCCTGGATGACCTCACAACCCCTTTTTTTATGAGCTCTGTCTGTGCCTTTGTGGCGGACGAGGTGAAAAGCTACTTCCAGCCTACTGCAGACACCCTGCCAGTTCCCCCTGTCCTAGTGGTGGCCGTCTCCGCCACACTACCAGCTGACATCCAAGCAGGTGAGTAGCACTCATAGAGAACACTCTGACATATGCCTTTTGTCATGACATCCTGGTGCCTTGTAGTAGTAAAGCCAATCAGGATTTTAATTGTCACCCCAAACACAGATGCAGACCAGGATTCTTCCCACCTGGAGGTTGTGGAAATCCCCCATAACACAGAGGCAGACCCAGCTTCTTCCCACCCATTGGTTGTGGACATCACCCCTAACACAGAGTCAGACCCTGCTTCTTCCAACCTGGAGGTTGTGGACATCACCCATAACACAGAGGCAGACCCGGCTTCTTCTCAGCTGGAGGTTGTGGACATCACCCCTAACAAAGAGGCACACCTGGCTTCTTCCCACCTGGAGCTTGTGGACATCACCCCTAACACAGAGGCTGAGACGGCTTCTACCCACCTGAAGTTTGTGGTCATCACCCCTAACACAGAGTTAGACCCGGCTTCTTCCTATCAGGAGGTTGTGGAAACCACCCCTAACACAGAGACAGACCCGGCTTCTTCCCACCTGGAGCTTGTGGACATCACCCCAAACACAGAGGCAGACCCGGCTTCTTCCCACCGTATGGTTGTTGACATCTCCCATAACTCAGAGGCAGACCCAGCATCTTCCCACCTGGAGGTTGTGGACATCACCTCAAACACAGAGGCAGACCCGGCTTCTTCTCACCTGGAGGTTGTGGACATCACCCCTAACAAAGAGGCACACCTTGCTTCTTCCCAACTGGAGGTTGTGGACATCACTCCTAACAAAGAGGCACACCTGGCTTCTTCCCACCAGGAGCTTGTGGACATCACCCCTAACACAGAGGCAGACCCATCTTCTTCCCACCAGGAGGTTATGGAAATCATCCCTAACACAGAGGCAGACCTGGCTGCTTTCCACTTGGAGCTTGTGGACATCACCCCTAACACAGAGGCTAAGAAGGCTTCTACCCACCTGAAGTTTGTGGTCATCACCCCTAACACAGAGTTAGACCCGGCTTCTTCCTATCAGGAGGTTGTGGAAACCACCCCTAACACAGAGACAGACCCGGCTTCTTCCCACCTGGAGCTTGTGGACATCACCCCAAACAAAGAGGCAGATCCTGCTTCTTCCCACCTGGAGTTTGTGGACATCACCCCTAACACAGATGCAGACCTGGCTTCTTCCCACCTAGAGGTTGTGGACATCACCCCAAACACAGAGGCAGATCCTGCTTCTTCCCACCTGGAGCTTGTGGACATCACCCCTAACACAGAGGCAGACCCGGCTTCTTTCCACCTAGTTGTTGTGGACATAACCTTTAACACAGAGGCAGACCCGGCTTATTCCCAGCTGGAAGTTGTGGAAATCACCCCTAACATAGAGGCAGACCCGGCTTCTTCCCACCGTAAGGTTGTGGACATCACCCCTAATACAGAGGTAGACCCGGCTTCTTCTCACCTGGAGGTTGTGGAAATCACCCCTAACAAAGAGGCAGAACCCGTCTCTTCCCACTTGGAGATTGTATTCGTCACACCTAACACAGAGGCAGAACCCGTCTCGTCCCACTTGGAAGTTGTGGACATCACCCCTTACACAGAGGCAGACCCGGCTTCTACCCACCTGAAGGTTGTGGACATCACCCCTAACACAGAGGCAGATCCGGCTTGTTCTCAGCTGGAGGTTTTGGACCTCACCCCTAACACAGATAAATACCCTGCTTCTTCACTCTTGGAGGTTGCGGACGTCACACCTGAAGAAAAGCCTCTCATGGTGGCCGTCTACGCCACTCTGCCATCTGACATCCAAGCAGGTGAGTAAGACTTATAGAAAGCACTCTGACAGGTGCCGTTCATCATGATAACATGTAAAGTGTTGGTCCCATGTTTCATGAGCTGAAATAAAAGATCCCATTCAACTGGCCAGTGTTTAGAACCTACGGTTTGCATTTATTTACATTCTGCCCCACTTTTGTCCCTTTCCAGAGGATGTTGCTGTGGTCACCCTGGACGTCACCCCACACGTCACCAAGGAGGTGACCCTGGATGTTCCATGCAGGGCGAGGAAAGGGGCAGTCCGGCGTTTTTTTTGCAGGCTTTGGAGGGCAGTGTGCTGCTGCGCTTGCCACAAGGAAGAGGAGGAACAATATTAATTATTCATTAGACCAGAAACAGGATTGAACCATAGACCATTAAATTCTTTGCATTATAGTTGCCTTCAATTCTGATTTTCTTCTGTTTAATTCTTAATTAATTTCAGAACATTTCTCTAAACTTTGTGGAGTAGGTTGTATAAATAAGTGGGAAACATCCCAATCCCAATTTTAATGCTTTTAATAATTAACTTATTACATTTTTTTTAGATGTATTATTTGACAAAAAAAGTGGAGGGCGCGACCAAAAAACTTTAATCATCATAGAAAACTCTTGCTCACTATGAAAAATGCATTGTTTTATTTAAGCAAAGTTAAAAGATGAACGTTTCCGCCTAGTCTATGACGATATGCAAGTTGTGTTTGCCCAGTTAAAGGGGGACCCAGACTCACCCTGGTTCTTGAGGGTTGCAGACACTGAATAATTATCATTTGAAATAAATGGCACTTTTCAAGTCTTGACTAAAAATCTTTAATGAATATGAATTTAAATACAATTGACTTGAGGATCAGAGCAGGCAGACTGACTGGCTTGCCCTGAAGGCCCTCTACCTCTACCTCTGTGTGGTTAATCTCAGCCAAGAGGTTGTATGGGTTGTCTGTCTCTCTCTGGGTGTGAATCACTATCACTATGACCTCTCGCTCCGCCTGCCCGTTGGCCTGATCACAGGAGCAGGGGTGATGGCATCCGGGGTAACCTCCTCCTCTCCTGTATCTAACCCATCTTTCTGGCTATGAGTTCGACTGAGGTCACTCGTTCTCTCTCCCAGGGTGTTGGATAGTTTCTCCTCCTCTGTGTCTTGTGTATTTTCTACATTGTAGAATAATAGTGAAGTCTTCAAAACTATTAAATAACACATATGGCATCATGTAGTAACCAAAAACGTGTTACACATATCAAAATATATTTCAGATTTGAGATTCTTCAAAGTAGCCACCCTTTGCCTTGAAATGTTTTGAGACCAGGTTGCGCTTTCACCTCCCTCGGTAAGAGGGGAATAAGGCAACCTCAGAGTTACATCCAAGGATACTTTATTGACACAAACGGATGAAATGGACATGGAAAGGTAGTGGAATGATAGTGGTCCTGTAATGGACAGATAACAGGGGTAATGAATATGCACAATAACTGATAGCACAAGTAGAGCAACAACGCTATTAACAAAGGAAGGGCTGTATTAATGGCATAATGCTACCTGCGGAGTATTACACAACACAGTAAAACACAGAGAGGCAACTTACAATAGGCAATGGTAGTAACTATAAAGAACAACAAGCAAGAATGATATACATGTTACAAACTCACTTTGTGCACGTACACTATCCCACGGTATCTCTGTGCATTCAAATTGTCATCGATAAAATGCAATTGTGTTCATTGTCCGTAGCTTATGCCTGCCCATACCATAACCCCAATGCCACCATGGGGCATTCACAACGTTGACATCAGCCAACAGCTCGCCCATATGCTGCTTTACAAGTGGTCTGAAGTCGTGAGGCCAGTTAGAAGTACTGCCAAATTCTCTAAAGCCGCCTTGGCTTATGGTTGAGAAATTAACATAAACGTATCTGGCAACAGCTCTGGTGGACATTCCTGCAGTCTGTAAGCCAATTGCACGCTGCCTCAAAACTTGAAACATCTGTGCATTGTGTTGTGTGACAAAACTGCACATTTTAGAGTGGCATTTTATTGTCCTCAGCACAAGGTGCACCTGTGTAATTATCATGCTGTTTAATCAGCTTCTTGATATGCCATATTTGTCAGGTGGATGGATTATCTTGGCAAAGGAGAAATGCTTGCTTACAGGGATGTAAACAAATGTGTGTACACAATTTGAGAGAAATAAGCTTTTTGTGCAAATGGAACATTTCTGGGATTTTGGGACCAACACTTTACATGTTGCGTTTATATTTTTGTTCAGTGTAGTTATTAGGTTGGGAGATTGGGATCCTATCTGGGCTAGCTAAAGCCAACTTCATGGTTAGTAGTATGACAGAGAAAATATAACAAGACAAATTTAAACATCACAAATCTGAGGGGGCAAGTGACCCTGTGCCCCCTTTGGGCATGACGTCTCTGCTATCAACCACATCATTCTGTCTCCGTGAATATTCAAAACAGACACATTCATTCAGGTCTGGTACTGGTCCTACCATATAGATCAGGGATGGACAATTCCAGTCCTTGGGGGCCGGAGGGGTGTCACACTTTTTCCCCATCCCTAGCAAACACAGATGATTAAACTTATTGCATTCTAAACTGAAACCCATGAGCACTTGATTATTAGAGTCAAACGTGTTAGCTGGGGCTGGGGAAAAAGTGTAACACCAATCAGGTCCCGAGGACTGGAGTTGCCCATCCCTGATATAGATGCTCTGTTTGCACGCATCGAGGGATGTGGTGACAGTGGAGACAAGGGAACACACATAAACAGCTTTGTCCTTTTAGAAAGTCATCATAATCCTTACATAAATATGATATGTATGCAAGAAATGCAGAGCCACTTCCAAAAACATATTGACAGAGTCTAGTATCTAGTAATCTAATCAATTTGTTTTCAACCCCTTTGTTATGGCAAGTGTAAATAAGCTCAGGAGTAAAAATGTGCTTAACAAGTCACATAATCAGTTAGATGTACTCACTATGTGTGCAATAATAGTGATTTTTGAACGAATACATAATCTCTGTACCCCACACATGCAATTATCTATTAGGTCCCTCAGTCGAGCAGTGAATTTCAAACATAGATTCAACCATGAAGACCAGGGAGGTTTTCCAATGCCTCGCAAAGAAGGGCACCTTTTGGTAGATGGGTACAAATAAAGCAGACATTGAATATTCCTTTGAGCATGGTGAAGTTATTAATTATGCTTTGGATGGTGTATCAATACACCCAGTCACCACAAAAATACAGGTGTCCATCCTAACTCAGCTGCCAGAGAGGAAGGAAAACGCTCAGGGATTTCACCATGAGGCCAATTGTGACTTTAAAACAGTTAGAAAGTTTAATGCTTTGATAGGAGAAAACTGAGGATGAATCATCAACATTGTAGTTACTCCACAATACTAACCTAATTGACAGAGTATGCACTCACTAACTGTAAGTCGCTCTGGATAAGAGCGTCTGCTAAATGACTAAAATGTAAATGTAAAAGAAGGAAACCTGTACATGCATTGTGTTTGCAATAAGGCACTAAAGTAAAACTGCAAATAATGTGGCAAAGAAATGAACTTAATGCCCTGAATACAAAGCCTAATGTTTGGGGCAAATCCAACACAACACATCACTGAGTACCACTCTTCATATTTCCAAGCATGGTGGTGGCTGCATCATGTTATGGGTATGCATGTCATTGGCAAGGACTAGATACTTTTTTAGGATAAAAATAAACGGCATAGAGCTAAGTACAGGCAGATTCCTAGAGGAAAACCTGGTTCAGTCTGCTTTCCAACAGACACTGGGAGACAAATTCCCTCTTCAGCAGGACAATAACCTAAAACACAAGGCCAAATATTCACTGGAGTTGCTTACCAAGACGACATTGAATGTTTCTGAGTGGCTTAGTTACAGTTTTGACTTAATTCGGCTTGAAAACCTATGGCAAAAAAAAAATGTCTGTCTATATATTGTATAATGCATATATTTTACAATCCAGTTGTGCAAAGCTCTTGGAGATTTATCAAGTAAGACACAGCTTTAATCGACTCAGGGGTGGGAATACTTATGTAAATGAGATATTTCTGTATGTAATTTCCAATACATTTGCAAAAATTTCAAAAGCGTGTTTTCAATTTGTCATTATGGGGTATTGTGTGTAGCTGCGTGAGAGAAAATGTTATAATTGAATCCATTTTGAATTCAGGCTGTAAGAAAGCAACATGTGGAATAAGTTAAGGGGTATGAATACTTTCTGAATGCACTGTATATCTGCAAGAAAGTGATAAATAAGTGACTGTTTGAAAGGGGGTCATATAATGTCACGCTCGTCTACGAGAGAGGACCAATGCGCAGCGTTGAAGGTGAACATAATATATATTTATTAACTGATCAACACGATCAAAACAATAACCAACGATGCGTGACGTCTAAGGTTACAACACGAACAAACCTTAACGGAACAAGAAACCACAACACAAAGTGAAAAGACCGATAGTTAAATATGGCTCCCAGTCAGAGACAACCAGCTGACACTCGTTGCCTCTGATTGGGAGTCACTCAGGCCAACATAGATATACAAACATAGACTTACACACCCTGGCTCAACATAACATAGTCCCCAGAGCCAGGGCGTGACATATAAACATTGCCTTATTTATATTTTTACATATAACATAAAGTTAATTTTGTCTGAAATAGTCATGCTAAAATGGGCGTCGTTTCTCAGACCAAATTTCCATTCTGGCTCAAACAAAGCAATCGGATCATGCTCCAGTCAAAAACAGCTATAGGGAATGCCTATACATTGTCCAATCTCCTTCCACACATTGATTTCATCTTATTCAGAAAAAAACAAACTTGAAATTAAGTGTTGTTTCAGTGTCTTGTTGCAGGTTGTGCAATGTTCAAAAGTGTGTGAGAGAAAAAGCATTAACTTGTGTGTGTGGTGTCAAGTGTGGATGGTCCTATGTATGCAAATAGCTCGAGATTGGATATTTCAGCACCATGGACAGCAGCGACATTGGGATAGCGAGATCTGTAATTCAGCAACACATGACACTGGATAGTGGCTGTCTCAGGTGAAGTTGGCATTGGGAAAATCCCATCTAATGGGAAACGAGGCATAGGAGGCAAAAAGACTGAAGGAGAAGACTCCCACAGGAACTCTTGGCTTAACTGTTCTGTCACATTCATTTCAAATGTTACATTTTTCGATTTGTAAATAAAAGGGAACACATCTGCAAATAATGTAAACTGACTTTTCTAACTACACTGTACAGCTTTAGTGTGTCTGTGTGTCATAGGTACAACTGCAAGCAATTCGCTTCTCAAATCCTTCTCAAATGTCTGTTTAATGTGAGAAATAAAATAAATGAAAACAATAAAATGAAAAACAACTGTTAGACTAATGATTAACTAACTAAGGCTCCTCTGTCCTCCACTCGTTACCTGTATTAATGGAACCTGTTTGAACTTGTTATCAGTATAAAAGACACCTGTCCACAACCTCAAACAGTCACACTCCAAACTCCACTATGGCCAAGACCAAAGAGCTGTCAAAGGACACCAGAAACAAAATTGTAGACCTGCACCAGGCTGGGAAGACTGAATCTGCAATAGGTAAGCAGCTTGGTTTGAAGAAATCAACTGTGGGAGCAATTATTAGGAAATGGAAGACATACAAGACCACTGATAATCTCCCTCGATATGGGGCTCCACGCAAGATCTCACCCCGTGGGGTCAAAATGATCACAAGAACGGTGAGCAAAAATCCCAGAACCACACGGGGGGACCTAGTGAATGACCTGCAGAGAGCTGGGACCAAAGTAACAAAGCCTACCATCAGTAACACACTACGCCGCCAGGGACTCAAATCCTGCAGTGCGAGATGTGTCCCCCTGCTTAAGCCAGTACATATCCAGGCCCGTCTGAAGTTTGCTAGAGTGCATTTGGATGATCCAGAAGAGGATTGGGAGAATGTCATATGGTCAGATGAAACCAAAATATAACTTTTTGGTAAAAACTCAACTCGTCGTGTTTGGAGGACAAAGAATGCTGAGTTGCATCCAAAGAACACCATACCTACTGTGAAGCATGGGGGTGGAAACATCATGCTTTGGGGCTGTTTTTCTGCAAAGGGACCAGGACGACTGATCCGTGTAAAGGAAAGAATGAATGGGGCCATGTATCGTGAGATTTTGAGTGAAAACCTCCTTCCATCAGCAAGGGCATTGAAGATGAAACGTGGCTGGGTCTTTCAGCATGACAATGATCCCAAACACACCGCCTGGGCAACGAAGGAGTGGGTTCGTAAGAAGCATTTCAAGGTCCTGGAGTGGCCTAGCCAGTCTCCAGATCTCAACCCCATACAAAATCTTTGGAGGGAGTTGAAAGTCCGTGTTGCCCAGCGACAGCCCCAAAACATCACTGCTCTAGAGGAGATCTGCATGGAGGAATGGGCCAAAATACCAGCAACAGTGTGTGAAAACCTTGTGAAGACTTACAGAAAACGTTTGACCTGTGTCATTGCCAACAAAGGGTATATAACAAAGTATTGAGAAACTTTTGTTATTGACCAAATACTTATTTTCCACCATAATTTGCAAATAAATTCATTAAAAATCCTACAATGTGATTTTCTGGATTTTTTTTCTAATTTTGTCTGTCATAGTTGACGTGTACCTATGATGAAAATTACAGGCCTCTCTCATCTTTTTAAGTGGGAGAACTTGCACAATTGGTGGCTGACTAAATACTTTTTTTCCCCACTGTACATACATACATATACACATACACATATATATATACATACATATATACACATACACATAT